>NW_017672961.1:20225-45734 GCF_001879085.1 Nicotiana attenuata
CACCTTAATAGTCCCAAATCAGGAGTCCTCCTATATAGGATTCCTCCTCTGTGAAAGAAATTGTTGGACAACCTTTGAAGTGTGCGCTTCTGAGTAGCGTTTGCAAGTCCTGGGTATTCTCCTTTTGCCATGTACTCCTTGATATCATGAAACCAAGGTTTTCCGTCTGCTTCTTCCTCGACATGAGCACAGTAAGCTGGTTGATCATGGATCTTTACTGGAATGGGATCAATGAAGTTTTTGTCCAGATGTTGTATCATGGATGACAGGGTAGCCAACGCATCGGCGAACTCATTCTGGATTCTGGGAACATGTCGGAATTCTGTCTTTGTGAACCTCTTCCTCAACTCCTGTACATGATGCAGATAAGGGAGTATCTTGGAGTTCTTGGTTGCCCATTCTCTCGGACCTGGTGTATGAGCATATCTGAATCCCCAATTACTAGCAATTCTTAAATGTTCATGTCAATAGCCATCTTGAGCCCTAAGATGCAGGCTTCATACTCGGCCACATTGTTGGTGCATGGGAACCTGAGTTTGGCAGACACCAGATAATGCTGACCGGTTTCTGATACTAGGACTGCTCCTATGCCGACTCCTTTGAAATTTGCTGCTCCATCGAAAAACATTCTCCGCCCGTCATAGGATTCTGCAATATCTTCTCCTATGAATGATACCTCTTCGTCAGGAAACTACGTTTTTAGGGGTTCGTATTCTCCATCCACGGGGTTTTCGGCCAGGTGATCTGCTAGTGCCTGTCCCTTGACTGCTTTTTGAGTTACATAGACAATGTCGAATTCACTCAACAGGATCTGCCACTTGGCTAGCTTGCCGGTGGGCACGGGCTTCCGAAAGATGTATTTCAAAGGATCCATCCTTGATATGAGATATGTAGTATAGGCACAGAAGTAGTGCCTTAGCTTCTGAGCCACCCAAGTTAGAGCACAACAGGTGCGTTCTAACAGAGAATACCGGGCCTCGTGCGGAGTGAACTTCTTGTTGAGATAATAGATGGCCTGCTATTTCCTTCCCGTTTCATCATGCTGCGCCAGGACGCACCCGAAGGCACCGTCTAAAACTGCGATGTAGAGTAATAGAGGTCTAACTGGTTCAGGCGGGACTAAGACTGGTGGTGTTGACAGGTATTCCTTGATTCTGTCGAAAGCTTTCTGGCAGTCATCAGTCCATTCGGTGGCGGCATCCTTCTTCAACATCTTGAAGATTGGCTCACAGATAACTGTAGATTGTGCTATGAACCGGCTGATGTAGTTAAGTCTCCCCAAGAAACTCATTACGTCCTTCTTGTTCTTTGGCGGTGGCAATTCTTGAATGGCTTTGATCTTCGATGGATCCAGTTCTATTCCCCGGCGACTCACAATAAACCCAAGCAATTTTCCAGCTCGAACCCCGAATGCACATTTTGTGGGATTCAGTTTCAGGTTGTACCTTCTCAGTCTATTGAAGAACTTCCTCAAATCTTCCATGTGATCAGTGGCTTTCTTGGACTTGATGATGACATCATCTACATATACTTCGATCTCCTTGTGTATCATATCGTGAAAAATGGTAGTCATAGACCTCATGTAGGTGGAACCAGCATTCTTTAACCCGAATGGCATCATCTTGTAGCAGTACATCCCCCACGGCGTAATGAAAGCCGTTTTCTCAGCATCTTCTTCATCCATCCAGATCTGATGATAACCCGCGAAACAATCTACAAATGATTGCAGCTCATGCTTGGCGCAATTGTCAATCAGGATGTGTATGTTCGGTAAGGGGAAGTCGTCTTTTGGACTGGCCCGGTTGAGGTCCCGGTAGTCGACACAGACTCTGACTTTCCCATCCTTCTTCGGTACTGGCACAATGTTGGCTAACCATGTTGGATATTCTACTATCCTGAGAACTTTGGCTTTGACCTGCTTGGTGACTTCTTCCTTAATTTTCAAACTCATATCTGGCTTGAATTTTCTGAGCTTCTGCTTCACCGATGGACATGTTGGATCAGTCGGCAGTTTGTGTACCACAATCGATGTACTTAGCCCAGTCATGTCATCATACGACCAGGCGAATATGTCCTCATATTCTCTTAGAAACCCTGTGTATTCTTCCTTTTCTGATGGTGACAGATGAACGCTGATTCGTGTTTCTTTGATGTTTTCTGCATCTCCCAGGTTAACAATNTACTTAGCCCAGTCATGTCATCATACGACCAGGCGAATATGTCCTCATATTCTCTTTAGAAACCCTGTGTATTCTTCCGTTTTCTGATGGTGACAGATGAACGCTGATTCGTGTTTCTTTGATGTTTTCTGCATCTCCCAGGTTAACAATCTCAGTCTCGTCCAGGTTGGACTTAGGTCTGTTCTCAAAACTCTCAACTTCTTTAACAATCTTTTCCAATATATCATCTTCCTCTGAATCTATGTCCGTTTGTTGCGTTGTCTCGTTGCATGTCACAGTCATTGGTTCATCAAGATAAGTAATAGTAATGTTGTATAAGTAAAGTAATGAGAGAAAATAATAAGAGTAAGATTTATAAGAAAACCGAAATGCTTTGATAAATTCCATAACTATTTTTGAACATTTGAGCTCTTTCTTGCGAAATTTAAAATGCGAAAGCAAAGTCAACTGGTAAAAATAAAAGATAGTGCATGATGCTTGTTCAGCCTTGCTACCCCGAGGCTCGCCGGGCTCTGGTGGTTCTGATGGTCCAGTTATTGAGGCGTGCTCCTCTGCTTACAGCCTGTATGGAAGGGCCTTCCTCCCCCTCCTCCTCGAAAACGACACAACAATCCATATTATCGTCTTCCAAGAACAAATTCCTCACTGCTGCCAGTGCTTCCTCTTCTTCTGACCCATAGATAACTTCGGTCAGTTGGAAAGTCTGCTCCAAACGGGGTATTGGCTGCTCCAATGGGTAGTAAGGACCGCGCCACGGTGGCGACCAGTCATTGAATTCTTTCCAGGTATACTCATACCCCAATCCGAAGGTGGTGCCATGTTTCTTTAGTTTGATGGGCTTATCGATTCCTTGGAGGTTCTTGCCAAGTCCCTTGCCAGGTTCATACCCGCTCCAGTTTAGTATGCTTTCAATTTTGTTGTCCCACCATTTGTCCTTGTCAACGGCGTTGACTCGCTCGATGTGGTGGTAAGTTTCCCCGCCTATCCTTCTTCTGCCTCCTATTGCTGGGATAGTGTGGCGACTGTATATGGGATTGCTACCGTCGCCGTGAATGATCACCTCTTTGTGGTTCCACTCAAACTTCACTACCTGATGTAGTGTTGATGCTACAGCCCCAGCGGCATGAATCCACGGTCTTCCCAACAACAAATTGTAAGATGCTGGCACGTCTATCACTTGAAAGTCTACATCGAACCAAGTAGGCCCCATTTGCAAACACAGGCTAATTTACCCAATGGTGGACATTTGAGAACCGTCAAAAGCTTTGACGTTGATGGCCCCGTCCTTGATCTCATGCAGCCCTTTTCCCAATGTCCTAAGTGTTACCAACGGACAAATGTTGAGAATGGACCCTCCATCGACCAGGATCCTGGTGATAAAATAATCTTCGCACTGCACGGTATTGTGCAATGCCTTGTTGTGACTCAACCCTTCTGGTGGCAGCTCATCTTCATAAAAAGTGATCTTGTGACTTTCCAATACCTGGCCTACCATGTTTGCCATCTCTCCACCGGTGATGTTACTTGGTACATATGCCTCACTCAGCACTCTTAGCAAGGCATTCTTGTGTGCATCGGAACTTTGTAGCAAAGCAAGGATAGAAATTTGTGCCGGTGTTCTATTCAGCTGATCAATGACTGAGTATTCTTTGGCTTGTATCTTTCTCCAGAGATTGTCGGGCCCAGTTTCAGTGATGGTTGGCCAACTAGAGGCCTGCTTGCTTGACTCAGCCAAATGTCCGGGGTATAAACCCTGCCGGTTCTTGTCATACCCTGTGCCGCAACGGCTTCCCCGAACTTCACCTTCCCCTTTCTTCTGGCTTCGGTTGTGTAGTCCCATGGTATAGCCTTTGTATGGAATGGTGTTACTACCGACATTGCCACTGTAATTGGTGTGGCTATCTTTACTCCGAACGGAGCAGGCCCCCCAGGTGGTAAAACTGCAACTTCAAAGGGTGTAGGTGTGATTGCTAGTGACATAAACTCAACCTCAATTGGCGCTGGCGTCTTTGCAGAGGATGGTGCTTCATACTCGAGTGGCATGGACATGTTTACCTCGGCGTCCCCAGAAGGCTGAATCTGGACCACAATCGGATTAAGGGTGACTACTGGCTTCTTTGGATCGTCGCCTTCTGTGATTAAACCGATTGATCCCTTGGGGTCCCAGTCGTCCTCTATCTCGATCATGTGAACACCTCCGCCCTTGTGGTCTGGAAGAGGGTTATTGCGGACATTCAGAGCAGGTTCCTTTGCTACAATGATCTTGTTATCAATCAAAGTCTGGATCTTATCCTTCAGAGAGCGGCATTCATCAATGGTATGTCCTTTCATGCCTGAATGGTATGCATAAGATTTATTTGGATTGACCACTGAGAAGGGTTTTCAGGTGTTATAGTAGGGATAAGGGTGACATAACCAGTAGCTTTGAGCCTTTCGTACAGCTGGTCAATTGGTTCGGCAATGGCGGTATACTGTTTGGGAGGTCTGCAGTCAAAATTTGGTCGGGGTCTAGGGAAGTTTTGACGTGGGGGAGGTGATTGATAGTGGGATGGTTGGGTGTTGTAGGCTTGGCAAACATGTGCTAGTTGGGAGTATTTGGGTGAAGTGGGCTGATTTGCGGGAGGTGGAGATGACTGATAGGTGGGTGGTGGAGTATGGTAAGAGGGTGAGGGTGCTTGGTAATTTGGAGTAGGTTGATATGTGGGTGGAGGCATTGGATAGGTTTGGTATTTGATAGGGGATTTGGTCCTCTGTGCAACCATTACAGCACCTACATCCCTTTTCTTAGACGTACCATCAGATTGTAAAGCCTTATTGGTAGCCTACAAGGCTTCAAAGTTCGTAACCATACCACTCTTGATGCCTTCCTTGATCCTTTCTCCTAGCTTGATGATATCAGAAAATTTATGATTCTCGATCAGCATCAGTCTCTCATAATACTGTGGGTCTTGGGCCCGAACGAAGAATTTGTTCATTTGCTCTTCTTCCAAAGCAGGCCTAACCTTAGCAGCTTCTGATCTCCATCGAGTAGCATACTCACGGGAGGTCTCTGTGGGTTTCTTCTTCAAGTTTTGAATATAGAACACAATCTGGTGCATTCTCTGTGTTGAACCTGAATCTGTCCATAAAATCAGACGCCATGCTTACCCAGTTTGACCACTTCTTCGGATCCTGGCTAATGTACCAAGATAAAGCGTCTCCCTTCAGGCTCCTCATGAAAAGCTTCATGCGGATTTTCTCGTCTCTTCCTACTCCGACCAGCTTGTCACAGTATGTTCTCAAGTGGACCCTTGGATCCCCTGTACCATCAAACATCTCGAACTTGGGAGGTTTGTACCCCTCGGGTAGTTCGACATCGGGCTGTATGCAAAGATCTTCATAGTTTAGCCCCTCAATTCCCTTACTACCTTCAACGCCTTGAATTCTGCTAGTCAACTTTTTAAGCTCTTCGGCCAAATTTCTGATGAGCAAATCCTTTTCATCGGACTCGGGTGTCCTTGAGATGGGCTGGGTGGAGTATGGCACAGTCTCCACGTAGATGGGGGTATTATGTTGGGTGTGGCAGTGGTCATTTGTGGAGTTCTGGAGTTCTGGGATGAGCAGTGGGGTGTTATTTGAGTTATGGCAAGTATTGCAGTGGTGGTAAGGAATGGGATGGTTTTATTGCTTTGAGATGTTTTGCGGAGGTACAGGATTCTGAGTATTTGGGAAAGTAACCTCTGGAGTGGTGAGGGAAAATGACAGATTTGCCAGATTCCGGACTTGATCAAGTTCTTCCTGAAACTTCAACAGCTTTTGTTCTAGTTGGGATGCATTTTCCTTGGGGACCAGAGTACCATGAGTGACCTCTACCCGTTCAGCTGAGTTGTTCGAATCTTCCATTTTTCCTTTGTTTTTGTGTCTGACAGGACTGGGAGGAGGTGTAGGTGGAGGGCCCCTAGATCTCGTAAAATATGATGATGTTGCCAGAGTTCACGAACTAACCTTTGGGGAGGGGAATAAACAAAAGTAAAAACAAAAAGGTAACAAGTCAGTGAGGATCATTAGAGAAATGTTGCAATATTTAAGCACGTAGTGCTGAAATATAAAGTGCGTCCTAATTTTAGGGACCTTGTTGTGCCCGAGGTAGGCCTAGCGACAAGTTAATTTGGAGAACATAGAATGCTAAATGCCTCATTTCATTGATAAAAGGTAGACGAATCCCAAAACGACACTAAATAACAAGAAAATAAAAATCACTAATGGCCATCGGCCTTATTACATCTCATAAAGCGGAAATGAAAATTCCTATCTATTTGGTCCCAGAGGGACCTTCCCCAGACTCGGCATTGTTGGATCCATCGAACAGCCCCCCTAGCTCGCGCAGTCCTAGTAGCAAGTAAGCTTTGGCCAGATGTCCGCCTTCATTTCCTTCAGCAGTCCGGCAGTCTTCGACCCTCTTCAGAAACTTCTTTTCCAACTCTACTATACCTCGCTCCAAATAGACCAATCGTTTGTTGGCATTGACAGCCATATCCTTCCACTCTTCAATTAGTTTTTGATTGGCTTCCTGTATCTCCCGGTGCTCACTTTCACATTCCCGAATCCTCTTGCGCAGTTGGTTGTACTTGACCTGTGCTTCAGCCTTTTCATCGATGATCCTGTGACCTCGAACAAACCCGGGTTGACCCAGACCATTGTGATTGTCCTCCAGCCAGCCTGAATAGTGTGGGGTACAACCAGCATGGTATCGGTCTGGTTCGATGGTGTCCTTTCCCAAGACAATCTTACAGTGCCATATATGCTGAGCCTGGCACCTGTAAGGACTATCGTCAGCCTAGAAGTCAGCCCGGAAATGACTCATCTTGTCGACCCTTGGTATAACCTGCTTCCTACCAGCCTGTCTCATAACTCGGAGAGGGACATAAGGGTAGGTTCCCCTCAAACCGATCAGTATCAGAAATGGCGCATCCCTGGATCGAACGATGAATTCTTCAGTAGGGAACCACTCGAACATCCATTGTACCCGGTCCTCAATCAAATTATCAAAGAGTTCGACCCATTCTCTAGCATTCTCCGGTTGGGCGAACATGTTGGGCATGTAATTCATTCGCTTTGGGTGATGAAAGGCGATATGATCGTCCCAGTCCCTTCGATGGATTTCCTGTCGGTACTCACCCTTTTGGAGATGTTCCATGAGCCAAAGTTGAAGTAGCAGATTACAACCCTCGAAATGTTTGGCTCCCTGTTGACACCTTTCTAGGGCTCGGTATATCTCTGCAATGATCATTGGCACAAGACTGAACGGTTGTCCGTCAATTCCTTCCATTAGAGTTTTGGTGACCATAGCTAGCCTGGTATGGATTCTTGTTTTCTTCATTGGAAACACTATCATCCCCAAGAAACAGAACATGAAGACAAAGACCCTTCGGTGAATATGCCCCAATGATGTAAGGGCGAACTCGTCAGGATAAGTACGGTAAGATTTGCTGTGACCGTACCTCTCGTACAAGTAGTCAAAGGGAATGTACGACTCTTTCAAACATGTCAAGTCTGGATTCTTCTTTAGACCCATCATTTTGAGAAAACCTCTACCCTTGCGGTTTTCCGGCATTAACAAACCCGGAGTTTCCCACGGTATACCAGCCAGTCCTCCTATTTCCTCGAGCAGGGGTGTCATCTCAATGTCTCCGAAGCGGAACACAGACCTATCACAATCCCAGAATAGGGTAGCAGCTTCTATGATTTTGTTGTTGGGTTGAATTTCCAAGAGAGAAGGTAGGTTTCCCAGGTATTTCCGGACAAGAGTCTGATTGCTGGAATGAAGGTCCTTCCACCAGTTTAGTAGTTTGGGGTGGATGTTGGTGACCACGCCGAATCTGGGGACTTCGTGCCTCATATTTCTGCAAGACAAAAAGTTTAGGCCCTTACCCCCACCAAACTCGACTATCTAATATCAATAATTGGCATAAAAGCATTTTAGTTCTCCAAATAAATGCACAAAACGTGGTAGTGTCCGTTTGGGTTTTGGGAAAACCTAGTGGACTTTGGACAAGGCTATCTTAAAGAGTCATTATGCGGACAACATAACTGAATCGGCTAGGTTTGACCATGATGCATGCACAATTAAACAGAGTAAGGTTTCTATGGGGTATTAGACTGGTACCCTTGAGCGGACAACTCAAGAGGGAAAGGCGCGGAATCGTCGACTACACCGTTGATCGACTGGTTTTACCGCAAATATGCCTTTGCCAGATTTAGGGGGGTGATAATATCGGAAGGGCGCAACCACTCATTATAAGCATTGTAATGGTATTTTGTTTGGCACGAGTGGAATATGATGTTGAAAACATGCAGTTGCAATAATTAAAACAAGTTGTCACGTATTTGCACGTTCATAAAATAATAATTACAATAATTTAAAACAGTAATAAAGGAATGCAGTAAAGGAAGGCAGTAAAAGAAATAAGAGAAAGAAACAAAAGACAAGTTAGTTTTGTAATAGAAGAAGGAATTAAATGCTTAAAGGGATTAAACAAATAAAGGCATATAAGAAATGTAAAGTCACAGTAATAGCTTGAAATGGTAAAAGCCTAAAGAAATCCCCAGCAGAGTCGCCATGCTGTCGCGCCCCCTTTTTCTCCCGAAATCGAGTTTATGATATTTAGGAGGACAACTCGTTCCCTTTTGGGGAATTGGGTTTAATGGCATTGAAGAGTCGCCACCTAATGATTTAAGTGCATTAGGACACTTTAGAAGAGCCTGATTTTGGATAACTAGAGATAGGGTAAGGGCTTGAAATTATTCCAAGGGGAAGGTGTTAGGCACCCCTCAGAATCCACTAGTGTGGTTCCCGGCCAAGCTATTATTGTGACTTAAGTACAAATAACACATATGCAAGTAGGACTTCAAATAAGAGGGGATTTTTTCACATAAAGGTTAGAAATAAACAAAGTCGGAAAGCATTAAAGAGAGTTGATTTAGAAGAAACGTTTAAAGGATTTAAAAGAAACAAAGAAACAAAGGGAAGGGGGTCCTAGGTTTATTAATAATATGGATCACCCCACACAACATCTGGTAATCACTCTTACGCGTGATGTTATCGCGTGGTCATCATATCCATATCTACCCTTTCCCACCCCTTTAAGGTACTAAAGCGCGAAATGGTCTCGTTTACTTATTGCATGCTATTACCCTCCCCAATCCTATCAGTCCCGGAGGTACTTGGGACTACTAATCCTAAAGGGAGGGGTCGTTGGGCTCATTTGTGGTTTCAAAAGGTAAAAATACTAAGGCGACAAACAAAACACATATAGCAAGTTTGGGGAAGCATATAAACAAATAAAAAGGCTCAGACAGACCTCCTTTAAACCCAAAGAAGCACCTAGTTTAGCATGTCTTGCACGTACTGTTTAAGGTCTAATTAAAACTTAAAAATTTGAGGAAGACTGATTTATTACATAGTTCAGATAAGAAGCCCGAATCAGGACTGTCTACTGGTTGTAGCTAGTAAAACCTAATTTAGTTTATAAGTTATCCTATGGCTTGCCTAAGTGATAGACGAAAACCTATGGGCATGATATCTAAAGATTTCAGAAGCAAGAATATGAACTGATTACATACTGATTTAAGAAAAGTTGCCAGTTAAAAGCGAGTTTTAGAAGTTCACAAGTTCTGCCAATGGTAATACATTATTACTGCTAGTTTTAGACTTATAAACGAGTGAGGTGATTCAGATTCGGTTAAAGCTCTTATAGGCATGCTTTCTATGCGTTTGTTGACTTTAGAACACATTTTATAGACATAGTAAAAATGCAGAAACCCTATAGGCATGACATCTAAATGCTGGATTTTATATGAACATGACATCTAATTGCATTTGGTTATTAAGACCTATAAACACGTTTGCCTAGTGAGAAGTGGATATGCAAGAATCAGAAAGGACCTATAGGCATATTCTCTACATGTATATGCATCCTATAGGCATGGTATCTATACATGAGAGTGCAGAAATCCTATAGACATGTTATCTACATATGAGAATGCTGAAATTAGAAAATCCTATAGGCATGTTATCTACATGAAAGAACGCAGGATTCTTATAGGCGTGGTATCTATGTGAAAGAATGCAGAAATTCCTATAGACATGGTATCTATGTGAAAGAATGCAGAAATTCCTATAGACATGGTATCTATGTGAAAGAATGCAAAAATTCCTGTAGACGTGGTATCTATATGAGAATGCTGAAATTAGAGATCCTATAGGCAGGTTATCTACGTATGGAAGTGCAGAAAATCAGAAACTCCTATAGGCAGGTTATCTACCCTTTACATACATGGTTACCCTTCCCTTTTTCACTAGCCAACCCCGAAAGTTTTATTACAAAGTTATTACACCCCAAAAAAGTAAAATAAAGAAATATACATCATAAATTAAAAATTACAACCAAGGAGACCTTATTCAGACTTCCTGTCTGAAGTATGAAGTAAACCAACCCGAAAGATCAGATTTCAAAGCCTTTCTCTCATTTGGGGTGTGTCAGAGTTCCCTAAAAGTCTCACATGGATTCCGGGCAGTGCTTACACCCCAAATACATTACCAGACTAGGACATAGTGCAGTGTGGAAGGGCCAACCCTCAAGTGTCCAAGTTCAGAGGGAACTCAAGGTCCCAAGGCAAGGCTCACAAGAGGGGGGCAAAAAATAGGAACTAAGAGAGAGTGCAAGTGTAGAAGTGGAATTCTGAAAGGGGAAAAGGAAGAGGGAAGCAATTCACATTAACACACATAGGGGATAGGGAATGGGGGAATTTGCAAGAGCAAAAGAAAAGCAGGCTGATGGGCACACCCAGCAATGGGATACGCTGGCACACCCTCCAGCTTGTTTATATAGAGGTTAAGCCCCCATTAGGTCAAACTTAATTCATGGACAACAATTCATGTTGCCATGCCTTAAGCCACAACTCTCAAACACATAGGGGCAATAGGGTAGGGGAGATAGGATTCGTAACAGAAACAGATAGAAAGATATGAGCATACTTAATTTAATCAGAAACAGTAAAGTAGACATGGATAAAAGCTGTAAATGAACACATTGTGGTGATGCTGAAACTTAAATTAGGACATACCAGTTTCAAAGAAACAAATAGAGAAAATGCAGTAGTCTTGTAAAAGCCACAGTGTAGACAAGAAAGAGAGTAAGAGTTCAGAAGAGATTGTGAATTGTGAAGTGGAGGATTGTTAAATCGTGTGTGCTGTGTGTTAAAGAGTCGTGTATTTATAGTGTAAGAATCATGAGGAAATAAGGTAAGAAAATAGTTGAAGAACTGATTGTCAATCAATTACACAAGACTACCTTTAATTAAGGGATTCAGATTCGAACGAGTAAAAACCAATTAAGGAAAAAAATTGAATAAACACTTTGTTCACAACATGCAATTAAGGGCACATACATAAAAAGGTTATTTAAGGACAAGGTTTTGAAGTACACGGTTTGTGCAAATAAGGTAAGAAGATCAATTAACCACCAGTAAATCAAATGGTCCGAGATCTTGTATGAATGAACCAAGTCAGAAAAAGTGAAGAAGGGTTTTACTTAGGTCGAGTAACAGAGAAAATCAGTAAACAATGGAAAAAAATAAATCAGGCTATATTCAAAAGGAAGCTTGAACTAATTGCAAATTCGAAAACCATTTAGAGGGAAATTCATCATATATAAAGAACATGTGAGCATGAAAGAAGACTGGCATGTTACTGTGAAATCTATAGAGAAATCCAGCGTAGAAGAGTTTTAGTAAAAGGGTCAAAATCACATGAAGACAAGGAAGCCCCAAACTCAATTCAGAGTCTTGAAATTGGTCTGAAAGAATTAGGGGTTTTGAAATAAAACCCTAGTTCAATCAAATCCCACAATCAAACTTGGCGGAATCCCAAATTCTAGGTTTCCACTATGGCTGTCCAACGGGACGGGACGGGACGATTTTAACGGGACGGGACGGGACGGGACGAGTTTTAGGCGGGACGGTGGCGGGACGGGACGAGACGGGACGAAGGTCGTCCCGTCCCGTCCCGCCAACCAAACGGGACGGGACGGGACGGGACGGGACGGGGCGGGACGGGACGGGACGGGTCGCGGGCCTTAGTGTATTTAAAAAAAAAAAACGTTCAGTTTTTTGAAAATTACGTATGTTTTAAAGTTTGCAACGGCTAGATTTTTGACTTATTTAAGTAAACTTAAATATTACTATGTTAGTATGTTAAAAAGAAAATTAGAAAACTAAGTAAAGAATTATAAAATATTAAAACAAAAGACTTGTAATGAAATAATCTAGTAAATATAAATTTATAATAGAGTTATAATTTATTTAATATAATTTCAAAGTATTAACAATTAACTATTAAGTAACACCGACAAATCATAAAAATAATTCATCTCTTAGAGCCATTTATTTTATTAATAGAACTTTCAAATCTCAAATACAAATACAATTCTTTTGAAGAGCACCTAATCTACGCAGCCACCTTCTAGGAAGGGTTCTGTTTGAACTAGGTCTCTTAGTAGCCAATTACAAATTATCATACTAATATTTGTAAGCTCCTATATAACTTCTTTGTAGCTTATCAATAATATCTCTTGGACATTCTACTGGAATTGGCAATGTTGATTGATGTTCCATGAGCTCCATGCCGTCATCGCTCCCAGTGGTAAGTATCTCATTGTATTCTTCTTCCTCCCTAGTGGTTAGTTTTTCAAAACCAAAATTTCTGAATTAATCCAATCTCTGAATAAGACGGAAATCTCTAGACTGTCCTCCGCTATTGAATGCCTATGATCTCCAATTTGAAATCTTGCCGCGCTAAAAGCACTCTCCGATGCTACTGATGATGCTTGAATAGCCAGGATATCTCGGGCCATAATTGAAAGTGTTGGAAAAGCCTTGCCACGCTCCCTCCACCATGACAAAAGTTGTTCCTTGCCTTCTTCGTCTTTAATATTTTCCAATCCTTGATTAAGATAAGAATCAAGTTCATCATCAATAGAGGAATCAAAACCTGTTATATCATCCATATCTTCCCATAAAACTTCTTCTCCAGACATGAACATCATAAAATGTGGGGGGTTGGGAAAATGAAGTTTCATCAACATGAGTCATTTCATCAATATTCGTTCGAACTCTAGGGGGTATAGGAGAAGGGTTAGGATTAGGATTACTACTACTTTCACCTTTACTACTTTTTTTATTACTTTTTTTAAACATACCAAATACATTTTTAGGTGCCATTTTTTAAATACGAAACTAAATTTAAAAAGCTAACACAAATATTACACACAAAAATGAAATACGAAAATATAACACGTAAAGTAAACACAAAAATTAAGCACTAAAATGATACGCAAAAATTATATATTAAAATTAGGAGATGGAACGAGTGCACCGTGATTAAGTATTGAAACTTGAAGAAATTGCCCGAAATATTGCTCCAAATACTTGACGAATTAATTTGAAGCTTGAAAGTTGCTCCAAAAAATTTGCCCAAATACTTGAAAGTTGAAAGATATCACTTGATAGTAACAATATTGAGAGAATAATATAGAATATTAGAATGTAAGAGATTTGAGAGAGAAGATTGATTTTTTGTGGGAAAAAATGAAGAAGAATGGAGGGTATTTATAGTAGAAAATAGGGCCAAAGTGACAAATATTAAAGTTAGGGGTTATATTAAAAGTTTGGGGGGGAGAGGAGGGGGGTTGGGGGTGTTTTGGGGGGTGTGGGGGGCTTTTGGACCGTTGGCAACGGCCATTTTATCAATTTAAGCCGTTGGCCAACGGCTACTTTTTAAATAAAAAAAAAAAACAGGCGGGACGGGACGAAACGGGACGAAACGGGACGGGACAAACGGGACGAAACGGGCGTCCCGTCCCGTCCCGTGTCCCGCGTAACATTGGCCCATCCCGTTGAATTTTTAGCGGGACGGGACGGGACGGGACGGGACCGAGACGGGTCGCGGGACGGGACGGGCCGGCCCGTCCCATTGGACAGCCATAGTTTCCACCTTGAATTAAGTACAGAGATGAGAGAAGGCAAGTAGTTGAAACAGGCTCAGAGGTTTCAGAACTGAAACCTCTTGCATGTTCCTTTCAGCAGCAGAAACTCATAAGAGAACATGATAACAAAGTAACATGCAAACATAGTAGAAGCATTCAAGGAAAAATAAAGGAAAATACTGATAGGAACAGTAGAAGAAGCATGCTTAAAGAGGTTTTCTGGAAGAACTTTAAACAGGGCTCAGTAGAAGGAAAATAGTAAAACACTTAAGAACACAATAGAAAAATATAGTAGGGGAGACATAACAGAACATGGTAGAAAAGCATACACGAACATAGTATAGAAAATATAGTAGAAGAGCATACGAGAACATGGTAGAAGAAGCACAAGAGCACAGTAAAAGCATACGAGATCATAATATAGGAAAGCACAGTAAGAGAAGCATATAAAAACATGATAAAAGAGCACAGTAGAGACAAATACACACGAATGACAAAGAAAAATCATAAAACACTTAAACACTTTTCAGAAAACCCTAAATCGGAAAAGAAAGGTTTTGAAAGTCATTTTGAAAGAAAAGTTTAGGGAAATCGTTTAAAAACTCAAGGAAAGCATAGATACACCACAGATGTAAAGAAATCGGAGAAAACCTCGAAAGGTTAGAGTTTCAGAAGAACCCTAGAAATGAGAAAGGCTTGGAGAGGTCACTGATCTGCGTCGGAGAGGTCAGAACCAGGCTCAAACAACCATGCTACGCCGGAGCAAGGCCAGAGATGACCCTGAGACCTCGAATCGACGGTGGTCTAGGTTCAACCCTTCATAGTCAGGCCTTGAATCTTCAGAGATCATGCACGTAGGAGCACTAGGAGGTAGGTGTAAGACTCCTATAGCTTTGATGGCCATAGATTCCGGTGGATTTCAGGGCGGAGGTGGCTAGGGTTACAGAAGGTTCGAGAGTGTTTGAGAGAGGAGAGGGTTCAGAGGCGGCGGATAATTGAAAATGATTTAGGGTTGGGGGTTTGGTAAATTAAAAAGAAAAGAATACATGTGAGCCGTTGATCTGTTAGATCAACGGCTGGGATTAAAAGAAGAGGTCCGGGCGGGTAATTTAAGAATTGGGCCGGGTAATTTGGGATTGGGGTTGGGTTTAATTGGGGGTTGTTTCAGGCTAAAATTGAAATGGTTAGGGCTAGTATTTAAATAGCCATTTTTCCCTTTTTATTTTATAAAAATAGCAAAATCATTTCTGGAAACAAATTAAAGGTACTAAATTAATTAACGGAAAAGGGCCAAAACTATCCCTATCGTTTGCTAAATGGTTTATAAATACCCTCCGTCCATCTATCCGTTCAAAAAAATACACTCCGTCCATCTATCCGTCCAAAAAAACACACGAAGTTAATTCTATTAACAAAAATACCCCCGCGACTAACGACAGAACTGATGGAGTGTGTTTTTTTGAACGGATAGATGGACGGGGGTATTTATAAACCATTTAGCAAACAATAGGGATGGGTCTTTCATTTAATGATGTAGCGATTTTTAATTGGGCCACATGGCATTATTGACCAAGAATCAAATATGGGTCTTATTTTTACCCCTTTACCTGGTCTGAACCTATTTATTTGACCCGCCTAATTATTTTTTTTCTTTTTCTTTGCTTTTTTTTCCCCTCTCTTTTTCCTTATCACCCAGCACACCCACTCTCATCTCACAAAGAATTTTTAGCGTTTCTTTGTTGAAATAAATCTTTCTTCGTGTTTGAAAATATGGCTTTGGCTTTCACTTCATCTGCAATTCATGGCTCTTTGTCCCCCTCTTCTTCTTCTTATGAACATCCCAAAGGTAACCCTTTACTTTTTTTTTTTTTTTTACCTTTTATAGATTCAATCTTTATCCTAGAATGTGATAATTTCAAGCTTTTTAGCACCTTGGTTTCAATTTTCTTGTGTGCTTGTATCAGTTATATGTAGTTGTTTTTTCTTTGTTATTTCGTGGCTCGTTTGTCTTCTTATGAACAATCCAAAGATTTCCATTACTTGTCCCTTTCAAAGTTTCAATATTTCTCCTAGATTTGATTGATATATTTGGACAATTTTATCATTTGGGCTCAATTTTTTTGTTTCAGATTTTTGGTTTGTTTTGATCCTTGTCTTCTTACTTAACAACCCAAATGTATCTGTTGATTTTCCATTTAAGAGTTTCTACTTATCCTGAGTTTGATTGGAGAAATTTCAAAATCTGGTTTGAATTTCGGGTTATTTGATTTTGGGTTTTATCTATTCTTTAATTAATTTGTTATTGTGTGTATGCAGTGTCCCAATTGGAGAAGAAGAAAGGGGGAGATCAGATGAGTGGGAATGGGTGTGATAGATACTACCCGTTTTTGTAAATGGGTCGGATAAGGTAAATGACCACATGGCCCAAGCAGTGTCAAAGATTGCCACGTGGCCCAATTAAAAATTGCCACGTCATTAAATGAAAGACCCATCCCTATCCTTTGCTAAATGGTTTATAAATACCCTCCGTCCATCTATCCGTTCAAAAAAATACACTCCATCAGTTCTGCCGTTAGTCGCGGGAGTATTTTTGTTAATAGGACGGATAAATGGACGGAGTGTATTTTTTTGAACGGATAGATGGACGGAGGGTATTTATAAACCATTTAGCAAACGATAGGGATAGTTTTGCCCTTTTCCGTAGATAATATAGATATCCATATTACCCGCCAGTTAAATTATTTTCTATCCGTATTAAATATATATGGATTGTATTACCTGTTTTGACCCGTCTATATATTCGCCCCGCCCCACCCGTTTGCTNAATACTAAATAAATTTGTAAAAAATGTGCAAAAAATTACCTTAGCTATATTTTGGTATAAATATGAGAATACAATAAGTGAATCAAAAAAGGATAATTTGGGGAATAATTATTGGTTTTTTACTGGTAAAATAGGGCAATAAAATTGGCTTTAAAAATCTTTATAAATTAAAGAAAAAATAGGGAAATTCTTGGACATACTTATATATGCATACCTATGCTATTTGAAAGGTATTTTGTATATAAAAATATACAGGGAAAAATTGGGTATCAACAATGGGTAATGGATCCGGGATGTTCTGATCATTCACCTTTGAGTGTTACACTTGAAGGGAAGGAAGAGATAGCCCCCAAGCCTTTCAAGTTCTTGAATCATCTAGCTGAACATAAAGATTTTCTAAAGATAGTCAAAGGAGCATGGAAAGGGAATAATGAAGATAATGTAATGAAAGATGTATGGAATAGATTGAAAAAGGTGAAACAAGCTATGAAAGAATTAAATACTAAAGAGTACAATGCTATAGGAGATAAGATTGCAGACTGTAGGAAGCAACTATGTAAAATGCAGGAACAAATGAGGAATCCTGGACAGCCTGAGAACATGGTTATAGCAGAAAAGGAATTGAAGATGCAACTGGAGAAATAGCTGAGGCTGGAGGAAAGTATCATGAAGTAAAAATCGAGAGTGATATGACTAAAGCTAGGTGATGATAACACTGCCTACTTCTATGCAAGCATGAAGAGTAGATATTCCCAGAACAAGATTAAGAGCTTAACAAGAAGCAATGGGGAAGTAATACAGACAAATCAGGAGATTGAAGAGGAAGTAATTGGGTTCTATAAACAACTATTGGGATCAGCAGCTGAACGACTTCCTATCATCAATCCAGTGATCATGAGAGAAGGTCTACTGGTAAACAGACAACAGCAGCTGCAGTTGACAACAGCAGTATCTAAGGAAGAAATACACAGGGCTCTAATGGGGATCAGTTATAGCAAAACACCTGGATGCGATGGATTCAATGCACTCTTCTTCAAGAAACCATGGCATGTGGTTGGGGACAAGATAACTGAAGCAGTACTGGAGTTTTTCTCAAAAGACAATTTGCACCAGCCTATCAATTGTACAACAGTGACCCTAGTTCCTAAGGTACCAAATCCATCTAGAGTTATTGATTTCACACCAATTTCTTGCTGCACTCTCATCTATAAAATCATCTCGAAGGTGTTAACTAATAGATTACAAGATATAATGGATGACATAGTAGATAAAAGCCAATCTGCATTGGTCCCGGGGAGATTGATCAATGATAACATAATAATGAGCCATGAGCTTGTTAAAGGATATGGTAGAAAAGATATATCACCTAGATGCATGCTGAAAGTGGATATGAAGAAAGCCTACGACTCTATTGAATGGAATTACATGGAGCAAGTGCTGAGGAACCTGCAAATGCCAGGGAAGTTTGTAAATTGGATTATGAAATGTGTAAGGACTGTCTCATATTCCATCATTATAAATGGGCAGCATTCAGTACCTTTCAAAGCTAAAAAGGGGTTGAGACAAGGTGATCCATTGTCCCCATACTTATTTGTATTGGGTATGGAGTATTTTACTAGGCTGCTTAAGACATTAAAGAGGAACCCAAACTTTAACTTTCACCCTAAGTGTGCCAAGATGAGCATAATTCAACTGAGCTTTGCTGATGATTTGCTACTATTTTGTCGAGGTGATACTATATCAGTAAAGCTATTGTATCAATGTTTCCAAGAGTTATCACAAGCATCAAGATTAGTGGCTAACAATGACAAAAGTTTAATTTATTTTGGAGGAGTCAGAGATGATATCCAGCAGGAAATTCTGCAAATGTTGGGTTTCTCTAAGGGGAGTCTTCCAGTGAGATATCTGGGGGTACCTTTGAGTACTAAAAGGATGTCAGTACTGCAATGTCAACCACTTCTTGAGAAAATGTTAGGAAGAATTCAGTCTTGGACTACTAAGTTCCTATTTATGCAGGAAGAGTCCAACTTATTAGAAGTGTGTTACTCTCCATCCAAGTGTATTGGTCTCAGATATTCTTATTACAAGGAAAGCACCCATAGCCTGGGACAGACTATGCTGGCCAAAAGCAGCAGGTGGATTGAATTTGATGGACGTAGGCTTATGGAATAAAGCTGCCATATGCAAGCTATTGTGGAATTTATGCAAGAAGAAGGACAAAATGTGGGTGCAATGGGTTCATGTGTACTATAACAAATATAATCCATGGTGGGGAGATGAGCCAAGGCAAGCATCTTGGGTGGTTCAGAAGATTTTTAAAGCCAAGAAATACTTTGAAGAAGCTGGGTATACAGAGGAAGATGTGCTTAGACTGGAAACATTCCAGATAAAAACTATGTATCTGAAGCAAAGAGGACAATTTAGCAAAGTTTCATGGAGAAGACTCATTTGTAACAATAGTGGACTACCTAAGTGGACATTCATCATGTTTCTGGCTGCTCATAGGAGACTTCAAACAAGAGAAAGGTTGAGAAGATGGGGTTGTGTAGAAGATGATACTTGCCCACTATGCAACATAGAAGTAGAGACTACTGATCATCTCTTCTTTACGTGTTCATTCTCTACACAAATATGGACTGCTATGCTGGAATGGCTGAGGATCTATAGACAGGTGATGACATGGAAGCATGAGCTGAAATGGGCTGAACAACACTGCCATGGAAGAAGTGCAAATGCTGAAATATACAGAATGATGCTAGCTGGGAGCATATACTATATATGGCAAGAGAGGAATGCAAGAATTTTTCAGGCAACACAAAGAAATGCTGAAACTATTACTAGATTACTAGCACAAGATCTGCATTGTAGAGGGAATGTGAAGCAACGATTGAAGGGAATATTACTAGAATTGAATTACTATCCTATTGTTCATTGAAATGTATAGAAAGTTGTTTTAGGAGGAATAATGATACAGAAGAAATAGCTTAGTCTGGGGCTTATGTCCAGAACAAGCTATAGTAAGAAACCGTGTGTAAAATATTACTTGGTAATAAAATTGTTTAGTTACAAAAAAAAGGGTTGTTGTTGAATTATACGATCATCGGCGACTAACATATTCTAATGTTCGTTCAAGATCACTAGTTACTATTCCCTCCGGTCCACTTTGATTAATTTTTTGAATATTTTTACACATATTAAAGAATTTAACTTTTAGCATTAATTAAAAATAAAATTAATCATATTAACCTTAATTTATTCATTAAAAATATAACACATACTCCTAAGTTCTTTACTGCAAGGGCAACTTTGAAAAAAATAAGTTAATTAATTCCTTCTTGATATATGAAAAAATCAAATATTGTGGACCAAAAAAAAAAATTAAAAAATTAATTAAAATGGACAAGAGGAAGTAATATATGTGGTCAATTAATATAATGTCGTTAAACGTACTTAATTTTTTTGCCGCGTAGAGACTCCAAGGTATATCTGCCGCGTCCGCAGACCGAAGAGTCCCTTTCTGCTCTTGCTTTACTATTAGCCTTCTGTATTTTTCCTTCTTTGTTAGATATTCTGGAGTTAGATGCTATTAGACATTCAAAAGCTTGTGATCATGAGATTCCGGATTTTGGGAAAAAAATATTGATAGTTTCGAGTGTTGATATTCTGTATGTCGGGCGGCATTTCAGACATTATTTTACTTCACTATTTCGGTTTTTTAGTTTTTCTTCCGCAAATATTGTTTACTTTCCGCATTGTTAGGCTTACCTAGTCGTAGAGACTAGGTGCCGTCACGATGGTTCACGAAGGGCGAACCGGGATCGTGACAAGTTGGTATCAGAGCTCAAGGTTCATAAGAGTCATGAATCACAAGACGGTTTATTAGAGTCTCGTGAATCGATACGGAGACGTGTACTTATCTACGAGAGGCTATGTAACTGTTAAGAAAGTTTCACTTCGTTTGATTTCCTTGTCGTGCGAGATTTTGATATCACAATTCTAAACTTCTGTCTTCTATTCTCTCACAGATGGTGAGGACACTTGCTACTCGAGATGATCAGGAATCCGCGCCCCTACTGGAGCCGTCAGAGGCCGGGGCCGGGGTAGAGGCCGAGGACGGGCTCGTGGTGCAGCCAGAGCACCCACGCGAGCTGCCACCGAGGTGCCACCCGCAGTATCAGCCGGAGTCCAGACACCTGATACGTCTGCTACTACTCCAGCACTCCAGGAGACTCTGGCGCAGTTTATGACTATGTACACCACTCTAGCTCAGGCAGGGTTGCTTCCCCTTGCTGCAGCTACGTCCCAGGCCGGGGGAGGAGCACAGACTCCCGCCGCCCGCACTCCTAAGCAGCGAGTGCATGTTGATCAGGTCCCAGAGGTTATTCCTGTACAGCCGGTAGCCCCAGCCCAGCCCGTGTCCTATTTTTTCTTAGCAATATTGCAAGTTTATTCTTCATATTGTTGGTGCGTGACATCATGAAACGTCGGCAAATAATATAATCTATCCAAACATTGTATTAATCAAACAATACAATACGATACAGTACAATACAATACGATATATTATAAAACGATATCTAACAACGCTGTTTGAATATAACAAGCTATTAGTGTGAATATATGATTACCAAACAAGCTATTAGTGTGAATATATGAATACCTAATGTATGTTTGAACATATTATTGGATGGAGTCGATTTTAAGGTTTCATAGTGTATGAACTATCACTACTAGAAAATTGCGAAAACCTTCAAGGAATGCCTATCGAAATCGGTCGGAAAACTTAAAGAAAACGACCGATTTTTGACTGACTTTAATCCGTCGAAATAAGGCTGGTCGGTAATAAATAATGACCGAAGTCGGTCGCAATTTTCGACCAATTTTGGTCAGTCAATTAAATTTCACAAACGACCAAAAAAGAAAAAAATCTACTGAAAAAATCGACCGAATTCAGTCGGTACTTTTAATTATGTAATTAAAAAATATACCGTCTAGGAATCAAACCAGGGTCGGTACAGTGGCAGGATACTATTCTACCACTAGATCATTGGTACATTTTGGTTTAAGACTTTCTTTTATTTTGTTAGTAATCTTTAATTGCATTTTCACGCGAAAATAACCAATCAATTTCGGTCGGTTTTATTAAAAATATAAAATTACCGACCCATTTCGGCCAATTTTTTGAATATTAATTTTAAATTATTTTACATGAAAAACAGACCAAAGTTGAAATATAAATTTCGGGGGACGCCAAAATAGTTTTTCGCTTTCTTGCGCCAAAATAACCGACCTGAGTTGACTGGTTTCGTAAAAAAATTAAAAAATAAAATATTTTTGAAAACCGACCGACTAAGGTTGGTTTTTCAGCCCATTTTTTGACAGCGATCGATCGAATTTTTAGTACTGTATATGAACTCAAATTTGAAAAGAGAAACTAAATGATGGAAATTTGGATAGTATTTGTGCCTTATAGCTAGCGTTTGGCCATAGATCTCAAATTTGTTTTGAAAAATCTGATTTGAGTGAAATTTGGTTTGAAGATGAAAATGTGTTTGGACATACGTTTTCAAAACATATTTTCCAACTTTATTTTGGGAAAACATGTATATAATTCCCAAGTTTTGGGATTTTGGCCCAAAATCAACTCAATAGCTGATTTTGGGATTTGAAATTTGGGATTTGGGATTTGGCCAAAATATGGGCAAAATTTATGGCCAAACATGAGTTTTGAAAATAAATTCCAAATTTATTTTGGCAAAACTCATGGCCAAACAAGGCCTCGCAACTAAGAGATAGTGAAATTGACACATTCTTTGTATTTTCCTATGTTTTCTTAGCAATGCATGTGTCCCGATCCTATTTTATAATCAAATTTTAGACATAATCAACTTTTATATAGTTCTCTTGGATTCTCAACATACATGTCCGTTACTTTTAGCTGATCTATTTTACGATCCGTCACCATGATCGTAGCACTGATCACCGTGATCACTAGGGCCGGCTCTAATGTACATCCAAGTAAGGCTTTTGCCTTAGGCACGCCCTATTCTTTAAAAAAATGATAGATTTATAGGTATTAAAAAAAAATATTTAGCACTTTTCGTATAAAAAAAGAAAAAAATTCTATAGCAGTTGCCTCAAAGAAAAGAAGTTTTCAATATTATAATTGATAAAATCTTACCTAAGAATTAAGATTAACAATGTCTCAAGATAAATTAAATTTGTTGGCTATATTATCAATTGAAAAGAAATTATTAGAGGAAATCGATTATAAAAAAATTATTAAAATTTTAAAAAAAAAATTAGGCCTCATATTAAACTTTGGCTTTAGGCCACACATATGTTTGAGCCGCGCCTAGTGATCATGACCCTCCACCGCGATCATGACATAACGCACCGCGATCGCGGGCAATCTGTTTCGGCCAATTGGTCATTTTAGCTCACCTTTGGGACATTTTAGGCATTGTATAATTACTGCTGAACCTTATAGTATAAATAGTAGACACCTAATAATCTCATAATATTTAGTTGTTTATTGATGAAGATATGAGAGTACAATGTAAGGATGGATGAATCCTTTGTTTGCCAATGAATTCCTTAAGTTGATTCAATAAGAATCTATACTAATGTGAGTTTCCTATAGACTAGGGTCTCTCGATTTCAATAGAATTTAGTATTTTCTCCTTATAGCTATTATTATACAAAAATGAATTTTACGATCATCGGTGACTAACATATTCTAATGTTAGCTCGAGATCACTAGTTACAATTTCCTCCGATGCACTTTAATTAATTTTTTTGATGTTTTTACATATATTAAAAATTTCACTTTTTAGCATTAATTAAAAATAAAATTAATCATATTAGCCTTAATTTATTCATTGAAAATATATAAAATACTCCTAAGCTCTTAACTGCAAGGGTAGTTTTGAAAAAAATAAGTTAATTAATTCCTTCCTAATATATGAAAAAATCAAATATTGTGGACCCAAAAAAAATTTAAAAATTAATTAAAATGGACAGGAGGGAATAACATATGTGATCAATTAATATAATGTTGTTAAACGTACTTAATTATCATAGGTTTGTAATAATGGTCATCCAATCAAGCAGCTAACTTCAACCCGGCTCTATTTAGGTAAATCAATTGAATCGATTAATAAACTGTTTGACCAAGCCTTTCTAAGGTCAAAAACATATACATACGTATTTTTTTTCAAACTTAAGGTATTTTGCCAAACTTTTAAAAAATAGTATTTTAGATGTAATTTTTGAGAAGGTCTTAGGACAACTAGCGGTTTTTGTTATGTTTCACAATTTTTTTAATTTTTATTGTTGGTGTTGTCTTTCATATTTTGGCCTTTCCATTTATTTGTTGTATTTTACGATGCTGATACTATTTTTCTGGTTTCTGTTGTGGTTACAGATCTATTGTCTCTTAGTCGAGGGTCTCCCGGAAACAGCTTCTCTATTCCTTCGGGGTAGGGGTAAGGTCTATGTACATTCTACCCTTCCCAGACTTCACTAATGAGATTCTAGTGGGTTGTTGTTGTTGTAATTTTTGAGAAGCACTCAAACTATTTTCTTTTTTTTTTGAGAAAAATATATTTAAAAATACTTTTTAAAAGCTTGATCAATCACCCCAAAAATAATTTTTAAATCTATCTATATTATTATAAAAGCACGAATACTGGAACACAAAATGTTGAACGACAAAAATATCCTCAAAATATTGACCGACTTTTATACCCTTCACAATTGAATTATTTCTTCAAAAAAAAAATTGAAATATGGGATAAAATAGTAATATCTAGTGCCTAAAATATAGGAGTTTGAAACCAACTAATACTAGAAAATTTTAAAAACATAAAATAACGTGATTTAAGTTATAGTGCCTAAAATATAGGAGTTTATTACCAAACTAATAATAGAACTTCTTAAGTGTCATTTGAAAAAAAAAAAAAGAATTTCTTAAGCCATAATATAACGTAATATTCCAATGTCATCCTAACAATATCTAAGCGAAACAAAAAATTAGAGTAAGTTTAAAAGTGGAGAATACATAATTAGCAGCCTAGCTATTTTTTTCGGTTTCAAATCAAGAGGTACTCTTTATATAATTCCATTTTCTATTGTTTATACCAAAACAATCTATACATTTATGTAGGATTAAACAAAAATATGAGTAAATTATTATGATTAGGCCATTAGTTCCTTTTTGCCCCAAAGACGTATGACTTCAAAATCAGGAGGTAGTCTTAAATTATAATTTTATTTTCTATTGTTTATATCAAAATAGTCTATAAATTTATGTAGGATTAAACAAAAACATGAGTAAATTATTATGATCAGGCCATTAGTTCCTTTTGCCCCCCAAAGACGTATCATTCTAATTCAAATATTTTATATATTCTTCATTTTTTGTTTTAAACGAATATGAAATTTATACATATTTAGTAACAAGTAGTTTTAGAATATATTT
>NW_017672961.1:45753-95786 GCF_001879085.1 Nicotiana attenuata
ATATATATATATATATATATGCAAGTGAAAGTTAATTACTTTTGATACACGTTTTTTAATATTTGAGATAAGAAATTTCGTGTATCGCACGAACATAGAGACTAGTACTATATTAAAAGCACGAACGCCCTTAGCGAAATGTCGTTCGCCTTTTTTACCCTTTAAAAATAACTTTCACATAAGACAAAGTTGTAATTTAATTATTCTCCTAATATATAGGATTTTGAAATTAAATAAATTTTGCTTATAAAATATTTCCTTATTTGAATCATATAGAAACTCATAATATTTGAACTATTAAAATTTACTCTAAAAAAACCATTTTGGCTTTTCTATATCCTTTTACCATAAAAGACGTACTCCAAAATTTAGAGGAAAAAAAACTAATTTGAATTAAACTATAATTCCTTCAAAATACGTATGAAGGAAATTTTGTCTACTTTTGCCTTTGAATTATGTTCATTTCACAACCAAGGGGTAGCAAAGGGTCTCTAAATTTTTTTTATTGTTAATATGATTCCTTTGTAATAATTGTTTAGAAAAAAGTATCCTATATGTAGTTAAAAAAGAAAATTATCTTTTTAATAAGGAACAAAATTTTGTCTTTAAAGTATTTAGCTATTTTTAATTTAAATAAAGAGAAATATATTGAGTTTAATTACAATTTTGTCTAATATGAATTATGAAATGCACTTCGATTTACATGGTTAAAAGAAAAATAGAACATAAATTTTATCTTAAAAGCGCAAAAATTCCCTTCCCTTTAGAATAGGTTTCACATTGGATAAAATTGTAATTGTAAATTAATTATTTTTTTAATATTTAAAAATTTCAAATCAACTAAAACGTTCCTTATTCGCTATAATGCAAAGTCTGTAATATGCAGGAACTTAATTCACCTAAGGAAGTTATATTGTTAACTTTTTTTTTTTATCCTAATTAGACTATCCTAGACAAGGCGCATGAATTATCATCCTTTCTTTCTAATCTCTTTTAGTAATTAAAAAAAATAGCAATAATAATAATAATAATAATAATAATAATTGCATAACAAAAACACCGATCAATATTTAACAAATTATTAATAAAATATTTAGGTGGTTGACAAGAGTCAAGTACATTAATGATTTTACAAACACAAAAATTCAAAAAGTGAAATATCAAAAAAAAAATCTCTTTGATAATATAATTAATTAATTATTTAAAATTAGTTGAGTTAATATAAAGAATTTGAATCAACAAAAAGTAAATTATTTCCTTTGCTCATCCAAACAAATAATTAAGACTTTGAATTAACAATTTAACAAGAATTAATTTAATTATTTTTTGTATTCATCATATAAGTAAATTTTTTTCAAATTGAAAAATCTTATAGGATACATAAATTTATTTTTATATGAATAGCATTAGCATATGGCAAATTTGGTTATATTGTACTAAGAGTCAAATTCATAAAAATAAAAACTTGAAGCAATAAGGAGGAAACAATAGAATACAAACTATATTATGAAGGAATTGTCATTTATTATTATTATTATTATTATTATTATTATTATTATTATTATTATTATTACTATTACTATTACTATTACTATTATTTTACAAATGACAACTTCCCTTATGTTCTATATTAAATTATTTTCTTTAAAAAATATAAGTCATTTAGATTTTACGTTTCCCCTTATCAAGTTTTTTCTATGAACATAACACCAATCTCTTCATTCACAAAATGGCAGAGATTTTTTTTTAATTTATTTTAATTGACAAATCTTTGTTGATAATAGTATTTAATTTTTTTTTGTTTATGTTTGTATTATATCATAGAAATAACAATATCCTTTTATAAGAAATTTCTATTGAAGTCATCAAAAACTACAATAAGACATCTAGGAACTTTTATAAAAAGAATTCTTTCTTCATTGAGTCGGCTAAATAAAATATTTAGCAGTCACCATTTTCAAGAACTTATACATTTTTTCTAATTTTTATTTTAAAGGTCAAACACATTATTTAATATTTTTTTTGTATTTGAAATAGTATATTTTATTAATATATAGGATACACGCGTAAAGCGCGTACCCTAAGACAAAAAAACGTAAAACTCACTAAAAAGTGTATTTTTTTTAAAATATATACTACTCCGTAATTTAGAAGCTTGGCGACACACGATCAATAATAAAATACATTAACCCTAAAAGCAATCTTTGACATTCTTCCTCTGTCAGAATTATTATTATTATTAGGAAGAAACAAAAAGGTTCCAATGGCTAGCAGAAAGCTCGTACAAGATTGGTTTGTCTATAAAAATTCTTCTTTCCGGCGAATATTAGTTCCACCACAATAGGTTCGTTCTTGTAGGGTTGTTGAATTTGTGCTTTAATGACTTTTTGCTTATTCTTTTTGTATTTTTGTGTTTGCATGCAAAGGTGGTGAGGTTGATTGGAGCAGAGAGATACGTGGGTATTCGTCCTTATAGTGTATTCAATGAGTTCTCCAAACAGGTTAGAGGCGAAGTCTACAGGTATTTTTGCTATTTAGTGGTTGCTTTTCGTGCAAATTGATTCTGATAATTACTTCTTTTTTGTCCCTTTTTTGGGTTATCAATGTCGGGTTTGCTGTGTCTGGCTCAAAGCAGTGTTGTCAAAGGCGCGCTTAAAGCGCACTTCTGAAGCGAGGTGCCTTGCTGTGTAATCCTAAAAAGGCGACCTTAAACAATTGATATTTTACTTCATCAAGAATTTTTTTCCAATTTCTTTATCCATATACTTGTTATTCATGCTTATAATGATTAGTCTTGGACTACTAAGCATATTTTTACTTTTTTTCCCCGTAGCGCCTTTTTTTTTATTCATTTATATTTCTTTATTTACACTTTGCTCTTAAAGCTCCAACGGACCTCAGAGCTTTTTTTGCGCTTTTCGCCTTTGATAACACTGGCTAAAAGTCTGTCAATTGAGGAGTTCCTATTTTTTATTTTGTTGCATAAATCAGGTACTATCACTTTATTAATTAACCTGTTTGGCCAAGTCCCCAAAATTTGCTTATCATGAAAAAGTGCTCTGGTGAAAGTATGTTGGAGCTGTAACAGTTGTTTGAGAAGTGCTTTTGTAAGTATTAATAAAAACAGTTGCAAGAAAAAGTGCTTTTAAGCATCAAATTACAGAAAAAAGACATGTGCATGTCGCTTTGGAATAAGTAATAGTGTTTAGAAAGAACCTGTTTTAGTTAGTTTTTTAATTAAAAATCCTCATAATAATGAGTCGTTAACATGTTATCCACATAGAAAATGAATTTACAAAACTTTCAACATAGTAGCAGTAAGCGAAGATGAGAATTACTTTGAAAGGATCAAAGAGATAGAGTGATAAGATCTTTGGCAATGCAGTATGATCAGCATACTTGATTCGGAGCATTTCATTTTTTTCTTCTGCGGTGGGTGGTATGGGGACATGTTGACAGTGGCGAAGCCACATGGTCATAAGGGTGGTCAATTGACCACCCTTCATCAAAATATTACTCTGTGTATTTAGGTAAAATATTACGTTTTAGAGGTGTATAACACATTGAA
This sequence comes from Nicotiana attenuata, assembly GCF_001879085.1. NCBI lineage: Eukaryota > Viridiplantae > Streptophyta > Magnoliopsida > Solanales > Solanaceae > Nicotiana > Nicotiana attenuata. The sequence goes on from NW_017672961.1 coordinate 49,322, forward strand.
TACCCTTTGTCGGAGAACTCTTTCACTTCTTTCAAATTTGAATACCCTTGAAAAAATTTATAGCTTCGCCACTGCATGTTGGTATCTTTTGAAGTGACAAGGGAGAGAATTCAACTACTTCTCAATCTTACTAGTAATTATTAAGGTGTTTGTGTCGCCCTCCCCATCTATACACTCTGGGGCTTTGTTAGTGCGATTAGGTTTATTCATCAATGCTTATAGCTGCAGAAATCAAGAATTCCAGCAGTCTGTCAAGCAACTGAAGGAGAAAGCTGAGGAGTTGAAAGGGGTGAAAGAAGATTTTAGAAAAAGGTGCCTTATAGATATCGTGTTAATATAATTTTAAGGTGGTTTTAACCTTTTCCTTAAGGGGCCGAGACATACTGTTGTATGTCAAGGCTGGTAGAACTTCCAATGGGGACCCTGAAATGGTGAACCGCCTAATGCAGAATGAAGCAGACAATGGGGATGCTTTACAAACATGTGGATGGTATTTGGACGGAGGCTGAAGCTACGACAAAAAAGGTATTAGCGCAACCTCTGTCAGTTTCTCTAGTGCTGGTCTAATATTTGATTGCTGAATGAGATTATCATGCTGAGCAATGTTTCTTCAAGTTATCAAGATGGTATGCTGAGCTAACTTTTGTTAATTGTTTTTCTAGTCTTTGCCCTTTTTTTTTGTTGATAAAAATAATGAAAAAATAAGGGGGATCCACTTATCCAGAGGATGCAATTAGTACAAAGTGAAGGGAACTAAGGAAGTCCAGGCATGACATATTTACAAACTTTAAATTGCAGCAACAAGTTAGATTAAGTAGACATTCAGCTTTATGGAGTGTAAACACTTTCAGCACCTTTTCCTGAGCCGAGGGTCTATTGGAAACAGACTCTCTACCTGTTAGGTAGGGGTAAGGTCTGCGTACAGACTACCCTCCCCAGACCCCACCTGGTGGGAACATACTGGGTTTGTTGTTGTTGTAAACACTTTCAGCGCCTCATATAACACTGCTTTGCTGTAGAGTTTTATCCTGTTAGTATTCCGTTTAATTGTATCTTCGTCTTGTGTGGTTTCTGAGTTCTTCTCATAGAATTAAAATAAAGATATTGATCTTTCAATCTTCAAATCCTAAAAGGTCCTTCAAACTTGTTAAGTTCTAGTCACCGCCTTTTGAGTTATTGCAATTTGTCTTTTGAGCCGAGGGTCTCTCGGAAACAGCCTCTCTACCCCCTGTGGGGTAGGGGTAAGGTCTGCGTACACTCTACCCTCCCCGACCCCACTGGTGGAATTTTACTGGGTTGTTGTTGTTGTTGTTTATGCCAATGTGGAGGAAAAAGTATCTGTTACGAAAGAGGAGGTTGGTGAACTCTTTAAGGAGGTGACAATTGACTCTGATTCCTATTTAGGTCAAAGATAGCTTTGGAGCGGGGAAGCAAGAAGCTCGAGGATCAAGCGGTCACTCTGACACTTCTAGTTCAAATGCCAATGGGAGTAGTGAGTCTGCATCAGCAAAAAATCAACAGGAACAACAATCTGGTTCCAGTGATAGCGCGGAAACAGTTTTTAGCAAGGTTAAATCTGCTGCTTTATCGAAAGTCTCACCGTTCTTTCAGAAAATAAAAGAAGCAAAGCCTGTTGGCTTTGCAAAGAAGGGCTACGACATCATATTGGACGAGTTGAAAGGTACTCCTCCTGGTACGAGAAAGCACCTCGAGTATTCTGCGCCCATACAAGAAACTTTATCAAACTTTGAGACGAGCACAAGAACTGATGTTGTTGTCTTACCATCAAAGCAATCGAAATGGGATAAGGAATGGGAAATCTTCAAGGAAAAAGTAATCTCTTGCTTATTAGACCCTGCTGAGATGCGTGTGAAGTTGTATTCTATGTTGCTCAGACTCTTCAGAAATGTTGCCGCATCCGTGTCGGATGGCATTTTTGAAGAGTCCGAGCAACATAGGTTGTATTTTCTCATATTACCAATTTGCATTGAATTTTTATTATTCTCAGATGCAGGGTCACCCTCTTTCTAAACGCTTCACTGCAACGAATAAACCTTTTGTGACAAAGTGTCAGGAGGTACTTTCTGATTCTCAACGTAATTTTATCTTTTGTGCTAGTAATAGATTTTCATTTTCAACTTTTTCCCTCTGTTATGTTTAATCCAATGAGGATATACATGGCTTGATCTGGAATGCGTTTAATGTGAGGTAATATTAATTACTTTATGTTCTGGATGACATATTATAGAAGATATTCGTGAGAGACTTGAAACGAGTGAGAATCCCGTTGTTCCCAAACTCGTAGAGTATGGCTAAACATTACCATTTTAAAAGCTGTGTTATGGATAGATTCAATTTAAGATCAACTTATAATTTCCATCTTAATGTTACAGTATGCTTGCGAATATGGATGGAGAATCTTCAGCTGCAATGTCAATTAAAGAGATTTACAGCAGAGATCCGTATGATTACTAGCTTCTTTTGCTTGACTTTTCATTTTCACTTTTGGCTTGTTTTTCTATATATTTGAAATATGTTTTGTGAAGGTCATTCTCTTTGCCTGTATTTGTTAATGAGGTTCAAGAAGTGATTCGACCAGTTCTTGACGCTTTCTTCAAGGTAAGTATGCATAAGTTCACTAAAGCTTATGGGCTAATTTTTTTTTAAGTATGGGGTGAAAATGGGAGAGGTAGAAGGAAGATAGGGACGGGGATACAAGCATGGGTCCGGGTTTGGACGAACGAAGTAGCTTTGGCTTAAACCCTGTATTTGTCTTAGGAAATTTATCTGATATGCATAATTATTAATTTAGAACCTACTGACTTGGAATAGTTAGAATTTCGAACACATAAACTTCAAATTCCGGCTCTACTTCTGACTAGGAAGTGTATGGTATAACATTTAGCCCTTGTTTGAATTTGAATGCACATTTGAACCATTAATATGTGTGTTAAGATATGAATACTAAATAGATAAGATCGTTTGTTTTCTCATCACATGAACATAGAAATATGTTTTGTTTATTTAAAACTTAATAAATATGAGATTCAAATTAAATACTTTTTAATCTAATACTATACCAAAAAAATATTAGAAAAAATAAGTTTACATGGTGGTCGGTGGTGGTGATGGCTACCAACAGTGGTTACCGACTAGCAATGGTGGTGGGTGTGGATAGTAGCTAGTTGTGATGGCAACTTACAATATTGGTTAACAGTGGTGGTGATAGCTAATTGATAGATCATAGTGATGATTAGCTAATAATGGCGACAGGTGATAATGGTGGTTGCCGATATATGGTTGTGGCTGATGGTGGTGATGATTGTAAATATGGCTAGTGGGGTGATGGTTGAATAGGGTGATTAGAGGTGGTGGTGGTTGTGACTGACTGAGAATAGTGGTTATGCAATTATTATGGTTTGTGGCGGCGGTGGTGGCATTGTTTGCCGTGAAAGGGTAGCGGTAGCATCTTAATGATATTATATATTTGTTATAGGTTTTATTCATTCAGATCTATTCCGACCTATTAAGTGACGGTAAAAGAAAAACAAACGCACTTAATGCTTCAGACTTGAATTATTAATTTTTAGATTTAGAAATCAAACACACTTAATGATTTATAAGTTGAATAGAACTAAAGTTGATTTGGGGTTTAGTAACAGTTGAGCCGTTTTTTCTTTCCGAGGGTCTATTGAAAACAACCTTCCTATCCTCACAAGGCAGGGGTAAGGTCTGCGTACACATTACCCTCCCGAGACCCCACGGTGTGGCATAGAGAAAATGTGGTCAAGCTTCGGGATAGTATCACTCACTTCCACGAATAAAAGCATCTTCTTCTCATAGCCACTGCTCCTACCACAAAAATAAAAAAAATAAAAATTCACCAAAATTATCTAAAAACATTCAGCTAAGATCAACGAAAGTCACAGATAGAAAAGGTTGTGAAGCCCGGAACAGTATCACTCACTCCCATAAGTAAAAACATCTTCTTGTCGTAGCCACTGCCCCTACCACAAAGATCAATAACATAAAATTCGCTAAAAATTGTCTAAAAGGTTTTCCAACTAAGATCAATAAAGGTAAGTAAATTGAAAGGCAGAAGTGATTTAACCATAACGATAAGTAGGGGTGTTCATAAAAACCCGAAGAACCGAACCAAACCAAAAACCAAACCAAACCGACCAAAAAAACCGATACTTTTTGGTTTGGTTTGGTTTTGGTTTTGGTTTTGAATTTTAAAAACCGATCAAATTTGGTTTGGTTTTTGGTTTAATAAAAAAAACCGAAAAAACCCGAACCAGACCGACTATAGGAGTAGCTATTTCAAATTTATTATTACACCTATATATATATATATGTATATTTTTATACAAAGTTTCAAAAATTTTATGGTGAATGTTAATCGTTTGCACTTTTAGTATATTTTTTTACCTTTATATTGTAGTTTGATTGGTAGCTTTCTTTTGNGATTGGTAGCTTTCTTTTGTTAAGTGTAAGAATCCATTTCATGTTAAAAAAAAATATTTTTATAATTGAGTCCTTAAATTATTCATCACAATTTGATTCAATTATCATTAATATATTTTAGTAAATAATAGATTTCTCAAAGGGCAATTGATTTGATAGTGTTACGTTGAAAACATGGTCGCCGGAATATGTGTTTGGTAGTGTATATCTTATATTTAAGAAAAAAACCGACAAATAACCGAAAAAACCAACAAAACCCGACATGAACCGAATCAAGAAAAACCGACTTAATTGGTTTGGTTTGATTCTAATATTTGAAAAACCGACTTACTTGGTTTGGTTTCTTTTTAGGGAAAAATCGATCCAAACCGAACCATGAACACCCCTAACGATAAGAAACACAAAATTCATCAAATCAAGAAAATAGTAAAGGATAAAAAGAAAAGTGATTATCAGTTGTGAAGTTCCTCGCCGTTTGCTTTTGTTTTTCTTGCATTTGGCATTTGAGACTGAGTAAAATTAAGTAAAGAAATTTAACAGCATTGAGTCGGGGGTCTATCGGAATCAGCCTCTCTACCTTCATAAGGTAGGAGTAAGATATGCGTACACTCTACCCTCCCCAGACCCCACTTTGTGAGATTTTACTGAATTTGTTGTTATTGTAAATTTAGCAGCATGTCTTCATCTTGAGCAGAAAAAAAAAAGGACAAAGAATAACTTCCCTCTTCAGTCTTGGCATCTTAGAACTCAAAATGAGATTTATCAGTTGAGGATAATAAGAAGACGAAAAAAAGGTAGAAAGAAGATAGAGGGATACAACAATTTGTGTGTGCTTGGTGAATTATAATTCAACTGGTACAATTTAGAAAGGAAATAAATTACAGCAGAAAGATGAGAAAGGAACGGAGGTGCGTCGGAGGGGTGTGCCTTTCGAATTTGGTAACGGCTCATAACATTAGTTATATTTTTAAGGCAGAATAGCCTAACAAACATTTTTACTTGTCCCATTTTATCATCCCGGTCCCGATACTCTATGGAGTTTCATCCATACACTTATAGTTGTTAAAACATACTATTTTAAACCTTTCCGGCCTCGCGTGTACTTCAAACGCACGAAGCGGATGACACATCATCATCCACATCAGATTTTTAATGATAAATCATTATTTTTTTCACTTTAATTTCAACAATTTTAATTTTCGTTTTCTTTTTGCACTCTTCTGCCCCACCTTGTCCACCTATCTTCATTTTTTCAGCAGAAACAATAGGAGTTTCTGCCTTTACCAGTGACACCATCGCCATGGACAATTAAAAACCACCCTTCTCCAACTTTTCATCGTCCACATCTCGGTTTCAGAGATTTTTGTCCAATGCCGCGATTCGCTACTTCAAATTTATCATATGAACCACCCTGAACTCCTTTCCTCCATTGATATATGCCAATGCACCACCACTTAAATTCCTCAATATCCTCATATGTCCATATATTTTTACATTGTACACCTACCCAACCACAAAGACCTTCATCAACCACTCTTCACCCTCCAAAACCACCATATCTCCACGGTAAACTGCCAAAAAAGTTTAGATCTTCAGCTTCTCTCCATCAAATAAAAATTCACCATTATATATCGAGTCCACCACCTGAAAATTCATTAGTCCTGAAACGATTGTTACCCAAAATAGATTCAACACTGGAATGACCATAGATCTAAATCATCTGAGAAACACTAATGGTGGTTGCTCTTAGACAAGGGTTCTTAATATTTTTTCTGAAATTTTGATTGAAAGTTTGTGAAAACAGATAGGGAAAAAACGGGAAAGGCATAAGGGGAGAAAGAGAAAAGAAATGGAGGAGGGATGGGGAAAGAACGGGAGATGGTAATTGCAGAAAGAGAATAAGACATGGGGGGGAGGGGGTGGGGAAAAGAAGAAAGAGGAGACCCATTTTGTTTTTTATTATTATTTTTTGTCTTTTACTTTTCCTTTTATTTTTTCTACTTATTTTAATTATTTTTAGTCTAAGTTTCAATATTTACGCTCGTTGTTGTACGCGTGAAGTCCAACTCCGTCATTAAGTTGCCAGGTATGTTTGGTCAACGGTCAGAGGGATTTAAAGTACTGTGTTTTAACAAGTATAAGTGTTTGGATGAAACTCCGTAGAGTATCGGGACCGGGATGACAAAACGGGACAAGTAGAAGTATTTATTAGGCTATTCTGCCTATTTTTAAAATGGTTAAGAAAATAGATAAATAGGAACAGGGGCGGATCTACGTTAGCCCAAGCGGTGTCACGTGACACCGCTTGGTCGGAAAATTTTACTAAATAAGTATATATAATAAAAATCCAACAGGAGAAATGATACTATAATTTATAAAGTGACCAGCCCAAGCGGTGTCACGTGACACCGCTTGGTCGGAAAATTTTACTAAATAAGTATATATAATAAAAATCCAACAGGAGAAATGATACTATAATTTATAAAGTGACACAGCTGGTCCAGAGCCTCAATTTTCTTAAATATGTCACTAGTTCGAGTCTCGTAGCTTCATCTTTGCTATAAGTTCTTCTTTTTGTTTTAAATTCTTCGTGCCTCATCTAAAAATAAAAAAAATGTGGAGGTTTCAACTTTCAGCTCTTAAGCATTAACATAGCTAAACCAATAGATCAAGAATTACATATTTTATGCAATAACAAATTATTTGACTTGTATTATAAGTTGTTTGGCTATTTTCTTTCCAATGAATGGTGAGTTTTTGTGTGATTACATGGTATTCTATATATAAAAAAGGCATTTTGTATAATATCTAATGAGGTTATGTTGAATATATTTTAAAAAATGAAAAAATATATTTAGTAAGATACTCGAGTTGTGTTCTATAAAATAATATAATTCTTTTAATATATATGATGGTATAGTGAATTTTTTTATTTTACTGTTTAAAATCGTGACACCGCTTATGAAAAATCCTGCGTACGCCACTGAATAAGAATACTTGATTGTGAAAGGTGCCACAATAGATTTTAATTTTTTCAGCTTTACATGTGTATATGGATTTTTGGGGGTTGTAGGGTGTCATTAGTTGCAGCTTTAGTTCTCGCAACATAGTGCTTTTTACTGTTGCTGATTGGCCTTGATATGTTAAGCACCTATGTTGCGCGGACTCTCCAAAATGTTGCCGCACCTGTGTCGAATCCTCCAAAAATGCACTACTTTTGGAGGATTCGATACGTACCCGGAGACATTTTCGAAGAGTTCGAGCAACATAGTTAAGCACTGGACACTGCCTATAACAGTTCAGTGGGCTTGATTTGAAGTCTTCCTTTGTTTACATGTGACCAGAAGGTCACGGGTTCAAGCCGTGGAAACAGCCTCTTGCAGAAATGCAGGATAAGACTGCGTAAAATAGACCATTGGCGGTCCGGCCCTTCCCCGGACCCACGCATAGCGGGAGCTTAGTGCACCGGGCTACCTTTTGATCTTGCTAGGCAATATGGTACTATGTATCATATACAAACGTCATGATATCAAATTGCTTTCTTGCATCCCTGTGGTCAAATCGTCATTTTTCTATGTTACTGGTGTGGTTTTCATACGCAAAAGTGGGTTACTAGACATAAACTAAAGATGTTAAGTGTTAACAAGTAGCAATTATTCTTAAGCATTTTTGCATTCCAATCTGCTGTAGAATGATCCCATCCTGCAGTAACTCATCATTGAAGCTAAGACGTCCGTCCAGATTTGAATTTTAACCCTGGTATGGCTATAATTTCTTGCTGTATTAGGATACAATACACACTGTACACTATGCTTGGGCTATGCAACTCGGGGAAGACCGTGTATGGAGGCTTAGAGAGATGCAGCAATTTGGTGTTGCAGCCCTTATCTGATCAAAACTTTTGCTTCATCAAAGGAGTGGATAATGTTGCTGCCCGCGCCTTTGTTCATGTTCTGGCACTGATTTGTACAGAATTTCTTATTGCAATAAATATAGAAGCATATACATTATATAATTATTATACCTTTTCTATAATTAAACATTTTTAATTAAACTTGCAATATATTAGAATTATTTCATAAATATTGATATATATCTTAGGTATTCTTTTTACCTATTCTGCACCAGGATTATTTTCTAAACAAAATGTAAATAAACAATTACATACAACATATACATTATACTGTCATTATATTTGTATAAATAACAATTTTTAATTAAAATTTATAAAATACTAGAATTCTTTGTGAGATGAATGGTGGAGCAGTACAGGGAGAGGAAAAAGGACTTGCACATGGTGTTCATTGACCTTAAGAAGGCCTATGACAAAGACCCGAGGGAGGTGCTATGGAGATGATTAGAGGTTAGCGGCGTCCTGGTAGCGTACATTAGGGTGATTAAGGACATGTACGAGGGAGTCGGGCTTGCACATGGTGTTCATTGACCTTAAGAAGGCCTATGACAAAGACCCGAGGGAGGTGCTATGGAGATGATTAGAGATTAGCGGTGTCCTGGTAGCGTACATTAGGGTGATTAAGGACATGTATGAGGGAGCTAAGACTCGGGCGAGGACTGCGGGAGGAGACTCGGAACATTTCCCAGTGGAAATGTGGTTGCATCAGGGATCGGCCCTTAGCCCCTTTTTTTTTGCCCTAGCGTTGGATGTGCTGACCCGACACATACAATGGGGGTGCCATGGTGTATGCTATTTGCTGATGACACATAGTACTGATTGACGAGACGCAATGTGGTATTAACGCTAGGTTGGAAGTTTGGAGACGGACGCTGGAGTCTAAAGGTTTCAAGTTGAGTAGGTCGAAAACTGAATACTTGGAGTGCAAGTTCAGTAATAGGAAGCATGAAGAAGAAGTGGAAGTGAAGATTGATAGTCAAGTCATTCCCAAAAGAGATAGTTTCAAGTATCTTGCGTCTCTAATTCAAGGCAATAGGGAGATTGATGAGGATGTTACTCATTGTATTGAAGCGGGGTGGATGAGATGGAGGCTAGCTTCAGGGGTTCTGTGCGATAAGAATGTGCTGCCTAGACTTAAGGGCAAGTTCTATAGGATGGTGGTTAGATCGACTATGTTGTATGGAGCTGAGTGTTGGCCCGTCAAGAAGTCTCACGTCCAACAGATGAAAGTAGCTGAAATGAGGATGTTAAGATGGATGTGCGGACAAACCAGGAAAGACAAGATTAGAAATGAAGTTATTAGGGACAAGGTGGGAATGACCTCTATGGAGGACAAGTTGCGGGAATCGAGGATGCGATGGTTCAGACATGTGAAGAGGAGAGACATAGATGCCCCGGTTAGGAGGTGTGAGAGGTTGACCATGGCGGGCTTGCGGAAGGGCATTGGTAGGCCAAAGAAGTATTGGGGAGATGTGATTAGGGAGGACATGATATTGCTTCACCTTACCGAGGACATGACTCACGATGGAAGGTGTGGAGGTCGATGATTAAGGTGGTAGGTTGACAGGTAGTTGTGAGTTTCTCCTAGGTTTATCAGTAGTACTAGTACCATTCTTGTATTCTCTTATTCCTGGTTCTTTATTACTTTTTATGTCATTCGCCTCCATTACCATATTACATTACTGCTGCTATTGCTTGTTGCTTTATTTTTACTGTTCCTTAAGCCAAGGTCTATCAGAACAACCTCTCTGCCTTTATAGGGTAGGGGTAAGGCTGCATACACACTACCCTCCTCAAACCCCATGTATGGGATTAAGCCGAGTTTTTTTTTGTTTTTTGTTGCTGTAAAATACTAGAATTATTTCAGACCAAAAATTAGAGAATGATATATTTAATAGTGTTATAAGGTAATAGGAAATCTAGGGATTGATATAATTAAGGAAATCTTAAGGAAATGTCCCAAATAAGCCCTAACTTACCAACCTCTAGCCATCAATTATAGACTTACCAAAACTAGCTAAGTATATACAAAAATTGAAAATCAAATAAATAAGGATTCTTTCTCTCCAATAATCATACGCAAAGATCTCCTTTCATATTTTAAGCGTGATCATCAACATTAGATTCAAGAAGGAAAGGAAATTTCATGGATAAGGTAGCAAATAAGGTGTGTGTGTATATATATATATATATGGCTACTAGATATAAATAGTTTCGCCCACGGACTAAAAATGATCTACCCAAAAAGGTCACCTTCATGAGTTACTTTATTTAAAAAAAAAAAAAAAAGAGTTAAAAAAAAGACAATTTAAGTATTTAGCTAACCGAATCTCTTATGGCATCATGGATCACATGGAAACATGCTTGAGTTACTCAAGGGTGGGGGCTATTAAAGCCTTTGCTTCAGGCTTCTAAAATTTTAAGACCCCAAAAAGTATCGATGAATACACAATAATATTTTAACTCAGATAATATTGAAGTTTACAAATTTTGTGTAAAAAGAAAAGAAAAAAGAAAAAAAATATGTTTTACATAGAAATATATTAGAACTTTAAATTAAATTACTCAAATCTCATATTAGCAAATAAAGTTTCTTACAACAGGATCCAAGGTGATGTATTGCAAAGAGCAAGCTATTAAAGTGGGCCTTTTAGCTATCAATTTTATCAGTTCCAAAAAAATATTTAAACCTCTTTCTAGCAAAAAGTGGGCCTTTTAGCTTCAACAATAGTCTGACAGTCTCCGAAACCTAAAACAGGCACAAAAAAAAAGGGTCAGCTATTAAAGCCGCAATAGCATTAAAAAAATACTAACTTACCACTTCAATTGCATATGCAAAGCACAAGATGAGCCTGTGAGGGTACGTTTAGATCTGCACAATCCAATGCATCTGCCCCAAGCATCAAGCAATGGGCCCCCAGAGCTGTCGTTCATAGCACAATCTGTCTGGATTACTTTCATGATTTTTTGGCCTTTCTCATTTGTAAATGTTCTATGACCACTAAAGAAAAAATTGGTGTCAAACTTTTGACCAACGATTTCGTGATAACAGAGGAATTACAATCCACAGATAAGGATAAAAACAAAAGGAGATAGAAGAGAAAAGTGCACAGGTTGCTCAATATTTTTAATAAGTCCACAACTCTATAAAAACTATTGAATCTGCTTTGCAAAATTTAAAGACAAAATTAAGATATATGGCTAAACTACTAACTCTATGATACAATTAACTGATAAAGAAAAGACATATATGTATTCAACACCTGACTATTCCGCCGCTGAAGGAATGGGTTAAACCATACTGCAAACAAATTAATTTTATATTAGAAACAACTTGTGATTTAGAAACATAAAAGAAAAGTAAAAGCTATTACAGGATTTCCAATAGAATAAACTTTTTTGCCAATGACTACGTTGGCAGCTTTTCGGAGCTTGACGGGTTTTGATTCCAATTTTGGATCCTTGATGGTAGACAACAATATCACTGATAGGGTCCGCATTGATCAACACAGCAGCATGACAAGTTTGATCATAAAGACCCACGCTGAGATCAAAAGAATGTCAGTTTCATGAGTTACTTTAAAAAAAAGAGAGTTAAAAAAGAGACAATGTAAGTATTTAACTAACCGAATAGCTCCAATGGTATTGTGGATCACATGAAAACAAGTAATCATGATATTACCTTCAGACCAGATTATACCACAACCATTATGAGTGCAAATAGAAGCACTACAACAAAGTGACATTGAACAACAACCAATTAAAAACTCTATTTTTCAAACAAATATAATATCAAACAAATGTGTACTCTCTACAATTCACCTGTCAAGAGTCCCAAGCTTTGGCTTGTATACTAACCACACATGGTGCATTTCTTTTATATATATCTGATGCATGGAGTTCAGAGTTCATACTGAATGGCCATTTCATAAAATGGCGTTTCCTAGACCAAAACGGAAGTGACTATTCCTATACCTCCTACCAAACAACTCCTAAGTGTATGAAAAATAGCTTTTAACGAAGTGCTTTCATAGTCAAAATGTTACTGAATGGGCAAAGGTATGCTAACTCAATCAACAAATATGTTCATATTAATTACAAAATTTCCCTTCATGAGCCGAGGGTCTATTGGAAACAGCCTCTCTACCTGTTAGGTAGGGGTAAGGTCTGCGTACAAACTACCCTTCTCAGACCCCACCTGGTGGAAACATACTAGGTTTGTTGTTGTTGTTGATCTGCCATGAAGCCAATGTTTTAAGCGAATTTGAAAGCTAAATGTCTCGTTGACTTAATGCCTCATTTTAATAAAAACGAGTTTTTTGGAAACCAAGTAAAATCTAACTTTTATTTTAGAATGATAACAATAGCGCAAATATTAATTCCAAGAACTTAACTACTCCTAATCACCTTAACAAAATCTAAATCCCCATTTTTACTACTGCTGGAAAGAAACAAGAGAAGGTGCCTTAACATTTCAACAGAATATTCTTCTTCTCATTTCAAACATTGCTGAGTCTTAGCTAAGGACCAAAACACAAAGTCTCGAGCATTCTGGTTAATATTCTCTAATCAATTTAGGTCATTAAGAGCACAGTAACATTTATAATGATGGTTTCTAAGTTATGAAAAGAAAGATTATCAAGTTAAAAACATGGGACTATCTTAAACAGTGAAAGAAGCCCAATATCTTTTCTGGCAAAACTTTTAAACACAATATCCCTATGAACATGATTTTTGCAGTTTCGGTAAAGGGCTCAAATATTCTGATTAATAAGAATGCTAGCAGAATACTTCTTCCACTGTTGTATAAAATTAAAGTTTAGCAACACTGATTAGTTCAAACAGGGGTGGTTCAAGGGGGAGACTAGTAAAGCCTTTGCTTTAGGCCCCTAAATTTTGGTGCCCAAAACATATTTTTAGTTGTGAATTTTCAATCTTTTTTTCGCTTAGAAAGAAAAAAAATACAAAATCCTTATAAAAAAAGAAAGAAACACTATCTATTTTTTAACAATAAAAATATTTTAGAGCTTTGAATTAAGATACTCACATCGTCATATTGATAAATAACGTTTATTACAATAAGATCCAAGGTAACAAATTGTAAATACATGGCTAACATCAATTTTATTACCAATGTGAATATTAATATTACATTTTATAAGATAACTCCATAAGAGACAAAAAAAAAGAAACCAATGTAATATTAATACTATATTTGCAAGCTAACTATATACTATAGGTAGAAAAAATAAGAAATTAAGGCCACTTATTAAAATTTGGCTTTAGGCCACGAATTTTATTGAGACGCCTTTTGTTCAAAATAATGAGTTCTATAATTAGCCAAGTAAATGATTTCAGTTAAGAGATTGATCTTTTCAATTCCTATATTAAACACAAATTATTATTTTTTTAAATTACCTAGTTAATTACGAAATACTTTAACTGACATATCAGTCATTAACATGGTTTAAACATAATTATCTAATATGAGTCAACTTTAATATTCTGAAATAGTGACTCATGAGCCTAAAAAATATATTCAATCTCTTAACCCAAGAAATCTCTATCATGTCTAGATACGACATGCTACTAACAGATAGTGTTCAAAAATCTTAATGGTATGATTACTAAGCACACAATCTCTCATACATAAGACTTATATGCATGAGTGATAACAAATTCTAAAGCACTATTTATATTAAATTACATGTTCATGATCTCTAAATAACTAAAGATTTAATAAAAACGTAAAGTCGTGATGTCTAAACAGAAAAGAATACAAGTGCGAAGCTGACAGCATTTTCACAAGCTTACACAGAAACATGGATTCGTCTTAAACATGCTCTACTTGACTCAGGCTTCAAACTTGAGGTAGAGCTTAGTAGCGCGAACAGTCACCAACTCCGATAAGTGCGAAACAGGACGCCTCTGCTATGGCGAAGGGCCAACAGAGGCAGAGCAACTAGGGTCTTTTTAGAGAGTATCTGAAAAAAGTAGAGTGGTTTGTTCATAGGGTTTGGGCGGGATTTTGAAATTAGGCATTTTTGTCTTTTGAACATTTTACTCTCGGCAGAAATAGTCAGAAAAAGAAGTAAAGAGACGAAAGAGAAATCAGAGAGCGGAATGCCCAGAACGGAAAGGATGAAAAAGAGAGACAATATGTTGTACCTTGTGCAATTTCGCTTATGATATGAGCATCCTTGGTCAATATCTTTCAGATCTCTTCTGATTTCGCTATTGATTTGTTTCAGACAATTACCCAAAATGGTGCAACCTCCTCTGATCTTTGAGTTTGACATATTGTAAAGAGCAAAATAAAGAAGGGCAAGGGTGTTTGAACACCAAAATACTCCAAAGAAGAGGCGAATTTTGCAGTAAAAGGGATGAACAAAATTCTGATATTGCTTGATGAAAAGGCTGAAAATTACTCAAAAATGGCAATGGGGAGAAGAGCACTACTGGACAGAGAGGAGTCAAATGGCTGAAAACCCTAGAATTATGTGAGGAAAAGAATGGGAATGGGTTAATTTTTTCACTTTTTTCCCGACATTTTATCACCTTTCGAAATCAATATTTGAATATGAATTTTAAAATATTTTCAAAATTTTATTTTTTAAAATTTTAACTAACATTGCTCATAAAAATTCAAAAACAAACCTAAAATTATATTTATATCCAAACAAAACTCTAATTTTAAAACGCATTTTCACTTGAATTTTTTTATAATATTTTTCGGATTTTTACAATTTCTTATGTCCAAAGGCCCACTTAAACCGTTGGCCCTCACGTGGCGCTTATATGGCTCGCGTGGCAATTATGTGACAGAAGAGGAAACCTGATAGAGCAAGACGGATTGGGCTTTCTTTTTGGGCTCTTATAACCTTAATTTTTGTTGGGCTAATGAATGGGTATGAAAGTCTCTTGGATTGAGAGAGAATGGATAGGCAGGCAAATGTAAAAAGAACTAACTCTAATAGCTGTCCACCTAACCTCTTAAACTAAAAATAGCTGGCAGATGTATGATATAATGAGATTTTTATGTGATAGGTCATATTTTAAAACTTATATATATAAACAACACAACTTTTGGTTTATTTCAAAAATGATAGATTTATTTACTTTTATAGCAATTTAAAAAATTAAATGTGATTTTCAAAATAAGTACTAAAGCACAATTTCTGCAGTCAAAATATTATATCTTTCATTTAAAACAAAACCTACATTTAATACAACTACATATAAATGTTACTGCCCCCACTAAAAATGAGAAATCGATTTCTATCCTTATCTATTAATTTGATTTCTTCTCACTTTTCAATAAACAAAAAATTACCTTAATTTCTGGGAGATTTTTCGCTCTTTTTCGCCTATTCTACCATCTTGAACATTTTCATGAATCATCTTCTTATTCTTTATTTTTATATTTCAAATCTCTGGATACTCAATAAAATACCTTAGAGGTATTCTATACATGGCATAAATTTTTAGCAGTTTTCTTTGTATACTTATGCATTAATATACTAGAAGGGTTTGCGTGCATTTGAGTGTAAGCAATATTGAGCAATTTAGCTCTATGGTAGATATGCCTTCTCGGCAAAATTTCATTGAGGAGCCACTAAGATCACAAAATTTATGTATAAATATAGCAGTCAAATTTCACTTAGTTAAAGTAACATAGCTACATTATATGTACAATCATTTTGGAATCTCTGTACAATCTTAAGTATTACAAAAATTAAATAGATCTTCAAAAGTTACTAAATATGCATGTTGGAAAGATTGAAATGTACAGAAAGAAGTAGCCGGTGTCTCTCTTCAGCTTTGCTACAGATTTATTATAAAGATTCTATAAGCCGTATAAAAATAACAACTATTTTTCTTTCATATTGGTTAACCTGTGTAACTAATCAGGTTAACCACAAGATTTATTAATCAGGTGTCATTTTATTTGTTCTTGGATTTTAAGAAATAAAGAATGAATAGAAAGAAGGAAAAAAAAGATTGTAGTGTGTGGAAAAGGCTTCTTGAGTTGAGTAAGACAACACCATTTTATTATAATCAAATTATGAATCAGGTTTTTTCTCCGAATAACCGATAAAATTCCCGAGGATCAGTGGTACACGATTCACATTTTGGTGATAATGAACCAACCTTTACTCTTTTCTGCTTAAATATCAAGCTTTTGTCATGTGGGAGAGTTAGAACACATAACATGCGCCTAATCCACATATCACAAGTTGTACTCTTACCGCTAAACCAAAGCCCACATAATTAAGGGAGCCATTGAAAGGTGTCTAAAACACCAGAAACGGGGACTCTTGCTTTTCCTTTTTTTCGTCGAGATTGGATTGGTGTTCCGTGCAACGCTTGTGACGCCACTTAAGTCTTTCTCTCTTCGTACAATCTTGGCTCGGATTAGTCAACATGAATGAGATCTAAGAAAGCTGGTAGCTCGAGCGAGGAGCGGAGCCTGCCGTCCCGTGAAGCTAGTATCCTCAGACCCCTTGAAGATCACTTACCCACCTCTTGAAGATCACTTACCCAGCTCTGGAAGGACATGAG
Organism: Nicotiana attenuata; assembly: GCF_001879085.1. NCBI lineage: Eukaryota > Viridiplantae > Streptophyta > Magnoliopsida > Solanales > Solanaceae > Nicotiana > Nicotiana attenuata. The sequence goes on from NW_017672961.1 coordinate 66,264, forward strand.
TGGAGAATTGTCACCGGATTTTATCCAAAAAACACATGGCAGAGTTATGGGTGAGGAAACCAATCCTCCTTGCTCGTTCCTAGAGGGGGTAATCGCCGCGCGTCCTTCCCATGCTCCGTGACAATGTCGGTACCCCGAAACTTGCAGGCAACTGAGCTTTGATTTCAAGCTTTTGAATGTGAAAGTCTGAAACTAATTGATCTATCCTAAAGCATACAATAATGTATCTCTAAAGATCAAGAAGCAACCAAGAAACATTACATGTTTTGTGACATCTTTTTCCTTATCACTAACTTTAGTATTCCTCTACCAATTACAGCAATATGTTGTTCTTTTTTCTCTTTTTAACCCAAGTAAAAGTACAACACAATTAAAATGGTACATCAGAGAGATTGTATATAAGCAGAAATACAGCTTGCTCTTAAGGAAACTATACATAGTATGCCAAGATCAAGAACTGGTACCATATGCCTTGACTAATCGGACGAATTTGCGCAAAATATTTGGGCTTGATGTGAATAAACTGCAGGACCCATTTTTTTCCTAAATCGTCGAAGAATTATGTGAACAAATCGAGATATCTACAAGAACGCCTTCGGTGGTATTCTAGCAAGCTTGCATACGTTCGATCCCAGATTCCAATGTAAAGAGACTCATCATCCGGACTCAGAGCTACCCCTGATATCTCACCAAAAATATCAATTTCCTGACGTTTCTTGTAATCTGAATCAGTACTATAAATGTGGACAAAATCTGCAGGTTCAGCCACTACCAGGAACCGTCCATCGGATGAGAAACGGATAGATCGTGCAGCACCCATGTTTCCCTTCAAAATGGCCGTAGACGAGGACAGGTTTCTCAAGTCCCAAATCCGACAGGTCTTATCTTGATTCCCAGTGGCAAATGTACGGCCATCTGGGTGCCATGCAGAAGCAAAAGAGTAGTCTAAATGACCCGCAATTGAGGCCACAGTCTGATACAGTAGCAAAGTTCATTGTAAGTTCAGCAAATGGAGAAGTCATCATGAAAAACAAAAATATGGAGGGGGAAATAGACATCTTCGACCAAAAAAAATAGTCTAAAATTCACATAAACTTTAAGACTTATAGTTCAGTGGAGGACAATTATGGATCAGCAAAGACCGAGTTCAAACACGTTTTGCTCCCATAAAAAGATCTATATGAGAAAATACTAGAAACAAAAGTACACTGCAATTCTTTGCAAAAAATTTTCCGGAATACTTTCGCCAAATAATCACCTCATCATAAGTGCAGTAACCATAATATGCCTAACATGCTTCAGAGTGCGCTTCTGAACTAAGAAACTAACATTATGTATTTACATAACCAAAAACGTGCATTCCATCTGATGTAGAAGGTAATGGCTAAAAATTTAAAATACCTTTCCATTGCGGGAATCAACAAGTAAACCATCTAGATCATCCCCAACAATAGTAAAAAGCTTGCTATCTGGGCTCATCGAGGTGTGCTGCATTAATTACCAGTGAAATTCTAAATACATAAGCTCCTGAAAGATGCAGCTTTGAACAGAATCAAAATATTTGCGAAACATAAAGCATGTAGACAGCAAGAAAGAAAATTTTTAATCCAGATGAAAATTGAAGCGAATGTGAACTAGCAATTTGGACATATAAAGAATATCCCTACTTATTACTTTTGTATCCGAGAACCTCAGAGGAAATGCAATTCAAACTGGATAATGGACTAGGTCCTGAGCCCAAAGAACTAAATCCTTGCCTACCAATAACAAAATCTCATACTAGATCTGAAGAAACTAGTAGAAGGTTGATGGAACTTCTTGATAGCGGACAACAGCTTATGCATTTTCACTTTCTACATGCCAGTTCATTTTAGTAGGGATATCTTTTTTACGATGGTATCCGGGCCAGCTTGCGAACACCTCGAGTAATTCCACGGAGTACCTGGTACCTCCCACCAGCACAGGTATCCGGTAACTCTGCCCACCAAAGGCTTGGGCAGATGCGAAGAAATCTAGTAATTTTTGCCACCGCTATTAAAAGCTCTTTGTTGGGCTGTCACGAGGTCCTGAATCACATAGGTTAAATAAGAAAGAGATTATAGAATAATCTCTTCCACTCACTTTAAATCAGAAAGTTGAAGTCCATCAACACAACAGATAATGATGATGATGAAGGGGAGGAGGAGGATAACAATGACAATTCACTTGTATAACAAAGTATATTTATACTTCATGAACAACCAAATAATAATATGGTAAGTAGTAACTAATGTAACAACAACAAACCCAGTGTACGGTGTATTCCCATAAATGGGGTCTGGGTAGTAACTAATGCAAAGAAGTTTAAAAGAAAGGGGAGGGGGGGGCAAAGAAAAGGGAAGAACAAAAAGAGCAGAAAAAGCACGTGAAAAGACTGACATTCACTGGCCAAGGGAAGCGGAAGTGGTTCATTTGCTGAAACTTTTCCATGTCGTACTCTCTCACACCACAGTCGTTGTTGGATGCCATAAAACGAGGCCCACCACTGCAATAATGTTTACACTTTACTTTCATTAGTTGAAACTTCAAACTAGCTCAACAACTAACTATGACGGTCACACTCTACCTGACGCTTTCGTATATCTCTATGGCATTTGTGATAGCATTATCCTCATAAGTGGTCCTTGCACAGAAGCTGACTCCCGGCTTGTCCAAACTCTGCAATATCATTTGAAGCATTGTTAAGCAAGTACCACTAAGAAACCAAAGTTTAGCTGAAAGGATTTCTTTTCTTTTTTTTAAAACTAAGAATCCACCAACACCATGTCAGCTTTTTCTTTACTGACCCAGCTAATCTCAGTGATTAAGAGATGAAGGAAAATATCCACACTGACCTTACAAATGAGTTCTCCTTGGAAGCCCCCAGCAACCACAAAACGGTTCTTCACTGCCATCGTGCTGATTTGGGTTTGTGTCAGACCCTCTAACAAACTTCCTGCGTGTTTCTGGAGGCCCAAAACAACAAAAAAGAATAGGTAAAACATAAGCAAGAGAAGAAATAGTTATATCCCTAAAAGGCAAAGAGAAAAATGTTAAAGAGGAAAAATTCAAGTGGAACTTCTTTCTTCTTCGCCCCTGTTTTGTGGCGGGGAATGGTGCAGGATATTTCTGTCAATACCCACCACAAAGCCAAGAAATCAGAGAACTGAAAACACATATACGCATATAAGAGTAAATTTCCAGGCTATGTCATGCCTAAGAGGAGGAAAAAAGAAGCAAGAGCATTACAGGAAACTAAAGTAGGGGACCATCACTAAATACTTTTCAATTACCTCCGTCGGTGCTATGTGTCCAGAGAAGTTGATAACTTCTGAGAGGTTGCGAGAAATGGATGACCAATGCATAAGTGAATAGTTCGAAATCATATACACGTCATGCTTTGAAGTTGCCCACACCAAGTTCCTTAGCTGCACAAGAGGCAAAAGAAGTCATTAAAAGATCTCCACTCAGCAAATTGACCACACCAAAAAAAAAGGCCATTGGCAAAGATCACAGAACAAATCCAAACTTTGAAACTGTAATTAAGAGATACCCCCCCCCCCCTCCCCAAAACATCGCATATGGTATCTCACCTACTTACAAAATAAGAAATTAGAGATAATTCATTTGGCAACCTAATAATTTTTGTTCATTACTGGAGGAACAAAAATATGCCTTGTTTTTTTATTTATTTCAATATTTCAATATGAAAGGGAAAAGAAAAACGAAACACACGAAAATCGGGTCGGTGAGCGGAAGTGTTAAAAAGAGGACGAGGTAGACCTAAAATCATTTGGAAGGAAGTTGTCTCGAATGACCTACAATTTCTAGGGATTCACACACACATAGCAAAAGATAGGGCACACTGGAAGAAAAAGATCTATAAATGCGATATATATTAGTTGAGAATATATTGTTTATGTCAGCACTTTTACTGTGTGTCCTATGCTTTCTAGGAGTGGTTTAGCGTTTCATAGATTCATACGTTTAGAAAATACACATAACTTATGATACTTTTTGTTTGTATTTGCATAACATTGACATGAGGATGTAGCAGAAATGAGGATGTTGCGATGGATGTGTGGGCATACCAGAAAAGATAAGATTAGGAATGAATATATTAGGGACAAAGTGGGTGTGGCCCTTCTGGAAGAGAAGTTGAGGGAATCGAGGCTGAGATGGTTTGGTCATGTGAAGAGGAGAGACGTTGATGCCCCGGTTAGGAGGTGCGAGAGGTTGCTTGTGGCGAGTCAGAGCAGGGGTAGAGGGAGGCCTAAGAAGAACTGGGGTGAGGTGATTAGGCGGGACATGGATCTGCTCCAGCTTACCGAGGACATGACCCGAAAGGTTCGATAGAAAGGTGTGGAGTTCGAAAATTAGGGTGGTGGGTTAATAGACAGTCTAGAGTTTGCCTTGTCTTACTAGTAGTAGTTGTACTAGTGGGGTACCTTCCTATCCCTAGTCCCTTGTTTATATACGGCATGTCAGTATTAGCAGTGAGAGTGGCACTATTCTTGTTGTTCATTTCCTTGTATCTATGTCATTATTCGTTGTATTATTTGCTTACACTATCTTATTACATTGTTGATGCTATTGTTTCTATATTGCTCTATTTGTTTTACGCTCTTGAGGCCAGGGTCTTTCGTAAACAGCCTCTCTACCTTCATAGGTAGGGGTAAATCTGCGTACACACTATCCTCCCCAGACCCCACTTGTGGATTCCACTGGGATGTTGTTGTTGTTGCATAACATTGACATGAGATGAGTTTAAATCGAGTAACGTGGTCAGTTAGGTGTTTCATATAGCTGGCCCCAACTTGTTTGGGACTGAGCCGTAGTTGTAGTAGTATGCCGATTGTCACAGAAGGAGTCCAAAAGAAGTCTCTGCTGCTGTAGCATTAGGAATTCAATGTTTTAGACATTTGGCAGGTCAACTTTAAGTAGGTGAGTAAAACACAAATTGTCATCGTGTATGCAGAATCTGCAGAATAAAGCGGACCTGAAAATGTAGTATTGTAGGCTTAACGGATCTTGCATTATAAAAGAATTCGTAGTAGTTGGCACCCTTCTCCACTTGTTCGCATACCTGAAAATGCAATCATGTAAATGACCAGCAAAGATAAGAATCTTACTGTGGTCGCAGCGAAGTGACCCAAATGGAAGTCTTTAAACTAGAAAAGAATTGCAGTGCACATACCTTATCGACAGCTTCCCCTGACAAAGGAATGTTCTCATAATTTCTATACTGTTCGAGCCTTGTTAATCTGTAACTTTGCCTGGTTACATTCAACCTCTCCCATGGGATACCTTGTATATCCTTCCCTTTTCTTGCTTGTGCAGCCGATGTATCAGTCACTTTTGTTGGCTAACCAAATATCACAAAATAAAAAAGAATGAATAATAAACTAACACTAAAGTAATCATGCCTCATTTAACCCATAATGATATCAATAGTTCCAGGTAACTCAAAAATTGATGATCACAATTTAAAACCAGACAACAAGCGATCCATCAGAAAATAGATAAATTTGACTAGATAAAATCCAGTAAAACTACACTAGTACTCAAGTGAATCAAGTTACTATATTTTCAAAAGGATGAGCATTCCAAACCATGGACCTTTGGCTGTGATATTATAACATAATTATCAAGAGCGTCGAGCCTAAAATGGATATAGAACAAGGAATAAATAAAAAAAAAAGCCAAAGAAAATTAAATAGAGGCTAAAGCGGGAAGAAGTGAATCAAGTTACTATATTTTACTAACCATATCATAGTCATCAAGATTTGTCTCCTCGTTACAGAACTCGCCCTCAAATTCATCGGCTGAATCAGTCACCTCTCTGTCGTCCGCCATGTAATCCAATTGGTCAACCCTTTCAAGAGACATGCCCTGAAAAACAGATGAAAATTGCAGATTAAAGGTTGCCTCAACAAGAACAAAGAACAAAGAAAGGGGGGATATTATAAATCGTCATCAAAACAATGCACTCAAAATTCCAAATAAGCAAATCAATGAAAAAAGTTTAACATCTCCTATAAAAAAACCACTAGCCAGAATAAGTTCACGATAACAAAAAATAGAAAACTTCATTTTAATTACCAAGAAGCTCCTAAAACTGAACTACCATTGATGAGCATAATGCTGTGACTATCATCAATTCTACTAGTATAATTACCTATCTTTTTGCCACAAATAGCAAATCCCAGAAAACAACAACAAAAACAAACAAAAAAAAAGAGACTGTGAAATATCCTAAATGGGGTGTGGGGAAGGTGGTGTGTACGTAGACTTTACCACTACCCTGGGAGGTAGAGAGAATATTTCCGAAAGACCCTCGTCAAATCCTAGAAAATCACAAAAAAGCTACTTCTTCTCCAAATCCTCTCGGCGTATGTTAAGCTAACGTGCGCCGACCAAGTTATGGCGGGAAAGAAGGCTCGCGGACGTCCCAGGAAACAACAAACCAGAGTAGATGATAAAATTCCAAAGCTAAATCCCATAGAAAGGAGCTCAGCAAAGGTTACGGAGTCCATTTCTGGAGCTTCAAAGATGCAAGCTGGATCTGGCAATCTCGCACAGATCTACCATGGAGAAACTTCAGGATCAGCTGGTCAGCAACAGAAGAGAGCAAATCAAAGCCCAATCCCTATGCATGTCGATTTAAGGGGAAACGTCACCCCCCCCCCCCCCTCTGTTCGTGAAGTTACTATTCCATTGAAGAACAAGGAACAGGAAAATGTAATTCGAGTACCCCCTCCTGCAATAGCTGCTGCTACTGTTTCATTGATGAACAAGGAACTAAACCCAGCTATAGTGGTGCCTAAGGAGTCTACTTGGGCTGGAATACTCACACGTAACAGATCTACTGCTAATGGTATGACTCTGAGCTATATAACTCCGAAAATCACAGAAGGGAACCTAGTGGCTAAGCTTGAAAAAGCAGAAATTGAGCAGGAAAACTTGAAATGGAAGTGTGCCCTAATAGTATATGTTCTTGGTGAAAAACCTGGATATAACTACATGAAAAGGTACATAAATCAGATGTGGAATACTGTAGCTATGCCAGCCCTATATTACCATGATGAAGGTTATTATATAGTCAGGTTTCATAGTATGGATGATATGAAAGAAATTATGTGTGCTGGGCCATATACAGTAAACAATAGGCCACTGATAATGAAGCAATGGTCTCCACAGTTTGACTTTGCAGCAGAATTCATGATAGATATACCTCTATGGGTAAGGTTTCCCAAGCTGCCCATGAATTGCTAGAGTGGCAACTCATTGAGTAGAATCGCAAGTACCATTGGAATTCCAATGTTTGTAGACGAGTGCACTGCCAAACAAACAAGAATCTCCTTTGCTAGAATCCTCATTGAAGAAATGTCACCGAGCCTTTGCCAAGCAAGATACCAGTTATGGATGACTCAGGGGTGATATTTGAGCAAGATGTTGAATATGATTGGAAGCCAGAGTTCTGTAATAAATGCTTAAAAACTGGACATGACTGTGGAAAAATTCCAAAAGGAGTTAAACAAGACCCTCAGCCCACAAAGAGGAGACCTCCACCAGTGAAGCAGATATGGATAGCCAAAGAACCGGCAGTGGCTCCCACTGTTGAAGCAAGCCAAAAGCAGGTGGACACAATAAGCAAGGAAGTAGAGTGTGCTTCTAAGCTCAGGGGCGTACGCAGGATTTTTCTTAAGTGGTGTCGACATTAAAGAAGTAAACAATTAAATAAATCACTATAACGATACAAATTAAAAGAACAAAATTAGAATCCAATTAAAGAAAAAACAAATCCTAGTATATTACTACAACTCTCCTCGACAAGCTTTTATAATTTGGAATGTATTCATAATATCCTTACCAGAAATAATACTTAATACTTTTTTTTTATATAAAACACTAAATAATCACTTAAAACTCTTATCATTATTTGACTTTGCAAATTGTTTTGACCAACTTCATAACCCAAAAAAAAAGATGATAGAAAAAAAATAGTAAGACAACTTACGATGGAACTAAGTTAAGGGAAAAGTTTGTTATTGTGCTGCACCGGGCTCCAGTTCGAACCCACAACCTTTCCCAAAATACAAAAGCGCTGGACCAGGAGAGCAAGCGAGATGTTGGTTAAAAGTAGTGTCATTTTAAATTAAGTACAAATACTTTTTTTTTTAAATATCAATAATTTACACATATTTAATGAGTTTTTCCGGCGACACCGCTTCCACCTAGGTGCATCCGCCCCTGTCTAAGCTAGTAGAAAGCACAGATGATCAGCAGCAAACAGAAGAAGGTGCACAAAGACAACTAGAAAAGGGGAAGATTGCAGTGGAGATCAATGGTGTTCAAATGACTTATGCTAAAGCAATTCTGTCTCCTATGAAGCAAGGGCCACAACAACAAGCAAGTCTAGCTGTGATAGCCAACTTGAAACCACCTATCACAGGTGGCCAAATTCAACATATATGATGTCCTGGATGGTGTGGAATATAAGAGGTACCAACAAGAGATACAAACAAAAGGAGTTGTGTACCTATATAAAAGAGAATAACATAGAGTTAACGGGCTTACTGGAAACTAGAGTAAAGAAGGATAAGGCAGAGCAGATAACTCAACTAGTGGCACCAAGTTGGCAGGCAAGTTACAATTATAATTATGCACTAAATGGGAGGATTTGGATACTATGGGACCCTCAAGCTTATGATATTACAGTCCTAGAAAAATCTGCTCAAATAATACATTGTAGAGTTGCTAGCAGACAGAATCTAATAAACTGCTTCATGACAGTAGTTTATGGATTCAACACCAATGAAAAAAGGAAATCATTATGGCAACTGTTGAAGGACTTAGCACCACAGAGCAATATACCATGGATCATATGGGGAGACTTCAACTCAATCTTAACAATACAAGACAGGATTTGTGGTAAGCCAATTACAAAGAATGAAATACAAATACAGGACTTCTCAGAGTGTATGCAGATGTTAAATTTGAATGAGTTACCTTGGAAGGGGGATTTCTACACTTGGCCAAATAAACAGCAAGGGTTAGATAGAGTCTATAGCAAGATTGATAGAGCCATAGGAATGATGAATGGATGCAGACTTATGGGCACATGGAAGTTGATTACAGGCTACCATTCATATCAGATCATGCTCCAATGGTTATAACAATAAGGATATTAGAACCATGCGGCAAGATTTCGTTTAGATTCTTTAATGTATGGGCTGACCATCCAAAATTCATGACACTGGTAGATGAGACATGGAAAGAGCACTATAATTCTGATCCTATGAAGAATGTTTGGCAGAAACTGAAGGCTTTAAGGCCTTTACTGAAGCAGCTTAATAACTCAGAACGCAAGGGTATCAAAGAAAGACTGGAACTAACAAGAGGCTTACTAAAGGGGATTCAAGCTCAAATGTCAACTTGTTATTCAGATGATCTGGCTACTGAGGAAAAACAAACCTTAGAGAAGCTGAAAAAATGGTCATTAATAGAAGGAAGCATTCTCCAACAAAAAGCTCGAGCAAAATGGATGAGGTTAGGAGATGCAAATTCTAAGTATTTTTAAGCAATTATGAAGGAAAGAAGGCAAAGAAAAGTCATCACAGAGTTAGTTAATGGCTTTGGAGACAAAATAACTGATCAGCAACAGATACAAGCAGAGATCATTAATTTTTACAAATCCTTGATGGGAACAGCTGTAAGTCAATTACCTGCAGTACATAAACAGGTAATGAAGAATGGACCAGTGCTCAATCATATGCAGCAGATCAATTTATGTGCTGAGGTTACTGATCAAGAAATATATGAATGATTGTGTGCTATTGGAGATGATAAAGCNATGTGTGTTTGACTTCTTTCCGTATTTGTTCGCCTAATTAAAGGCTATTTAAACCCCTCCCTCTTTCCCCTTAGAACAAGACTCGAACTCTCAATACTCTCACTAAAAACTTAGCTTTTCACTTTGATTCTTTGCTCTTTTGCTTCTGTACTTGGCCGGCTGAAAGCCAAGGCCAATTCATATCAGATCATGCCCCAATGGTTATAACAATAAGGAGATTAGAACCAGGTGGCAAGATTCCGTTTAGATTCCTTAATGTATGGGCTGACCATCCAAAATTCATTACACTGGTAGATGAGACATGGAAAGACTACTATAATTCTGATCCTACGAAGAATGTTTGGCAGAAACTGAAGGTTTTAAGGCCTTTACTGAAGCAGCTTAATAACTCAGAATTCAAGGGTATCAAAGAAAGACTGGAACTAACAAGAGGCTTACTACAGGGGATTCAAGATCAAATGTCAACTTGTTATTTAGATGATCTGGCTACTGAGGAAAAACAAACCTTAGAGAAGCTGGAAAAATGGTCATTAATAGAAAAAAGCATTCTCCAACAAAAAGCTCGGGCAAAATGGATAAGGTTAGGAGATGCAAATTCTAAGTATTTTTCAGCAATTATGAAGGAAAGAAGGCAAAGAAAAGTCATCACAGAGTTAGTTAATGGCTTTGGAGACAAAATAACTGATCAGCAGCAGATACAAGCAGAGATCATTGATTTTTACAAATCCTTGGTGGGAACAGCTGTAAGTCAATTACCTGCAGTAAATAAACAGGTAATGAAGAATGGACCAGTGCTCAATCATATGCAGCAGGTCAATTTATGTGCTGAGGTTACTGATCAAGAAATATATGAAGGATTGTGTGTTATTGGATCAATCATATGCAGCAGATCAATTTATGTGCTGAGGTTACTGATCAAGAAATATATGAAGGATTGTGTGCTACTGGAGATGATAAAACACCAAGGGTAGATGGATATAATGCTTTGTTCTTCAAGAAAGGTTGGTCTATCATAAGCTCAGAAATATGCCAAGCAGTAAAGGGATTCTTTCATACAGGGAAGTTATACAGAGCAGTCAATTGTACAGCTATTACAATTCTCCCTAAAGTTCCTAACCCCTCAAGCATCAAAAAATATAGGCCAATAGCCTGTTGTACTGTTTTATATAAGCTCATTGCCAAGGTTCTAGCCAACAGAATTCAGAAAGTAATTGCTTCTATCATATCAGATACACAGGCAGGATTCATTCCAGGTAGAAAGGTGGCAGACAATATTTTACTTGCTCATGAATTGGTCAAGGCTTATTCAAGGAAGAACATTTCACCAAGATGCCTCATCAAAGTGGATATTCAAAAGGCCTATGACACAGTGGATTGGAGATATTTACACCAAATGCTAGAAGAACCGGGCTTCCCCACTAAATTCATTAGCTGGATTATGGAATGTGTTACAACCGTAAACTACACTGTACTCATTAATGGAGAGACAACTAGACCTTTTGATGCAGCTAGAGGATTGAGACAAGGGGACCCAATGTCCTCCTTTTTGTTTGCTATAGCAATGGAGTACCTAAGCAGAAACTTGAAGAATTTGAAGCTGGAAAAAACATTTCACTTTCATCCTATGTGTTCAAGGTTAGATATAACTCACTTGAGTTTTGCGGATGATCTCTTGCTTTTTGCAAGAAGAGATGCTACATCAGTAGCATTGATCCATGACAGATTCCAGATCTTTTCAGCAGCATCTGGGCTTAAAGCTAATCTAGCTAAAAGCTCTATTTACTATGGAGGAGTTAGCTTGGAGGTACAAAAAGAGATACAACACAAGCTTGGTTATAGCCAAGGTTCATTGCCTTTCAAATACCTAGGCATACCACTTGACACAAAGAAGCTTTCAGTTATGCAATGGCAGCCACTTATTGAAAAAATAGTGGCTAGAATATCATCTTGGACAGCAAAGAAACTATCTTATGCAGGCAGAATTCAGTTGGTACAACATGTAATTTTTGGTATTCAAGCTTATTGGGCTCAGATATTCATTATCCCAGCTAAAGTTGTTAAAAGAATAGAGGCTTGTTGCAGAAGCTATGTGTGGTCAGGGGAGAATGTAATTACTAAAAAGGCTTTGGTGTCATGGGAAAAAGCGTGTGCACCTAGAGCTACAGGGGGGCTCAACTTGATCAATTTAGCAATATGGAACAAGGCAGCAATCACAAAAGCAAGCTGGGAGTTGGCAAACAAGAAGGACAAACTGTGGATCAAATGGATCCATAGTTATTATATTAAGGACCAATCCTTTGCCAATATGGAAGCACCAAAACAGGCTTCTTGGATGATAAGGAAAATATTTGGAGCAAGAGGTAATATGGAAAGTATCAGCAGCAATCAAGTTAATCAAAAGACAGTGGTTAAGCAAGTCTACTTGAAGCTGTTAGGTGAGCTGCCAAAGATTACATGGAAAGGCCTAATGTACCAGAATCAAGCTCGACCAAAAGCAATCTTCACAACGTGGTTGCTAATGCATGGAAGGCTACTTACTGCTGACAGGTTGAAGAAATGGAAAGTGCCGGTGGATGAAACATGCTGTTTTTGCAATCAAGCACCGGAAACAAGGGAGCATATCTTTGCAGATTGCTCATATGGTAGAAACATGTGGTGCAGGCTCATGAAATGGTTACAAGTTCAACCAATCGTATCTTCATGGCTAGAATGGCAGAATTGGATAATACAAAAGACAAAAGGGAGATCACACATACACATTATGGATTGAAAGAAATGCAAGAATATTTGAGAAAAAAGCAACGGCATGGGATGTTCTTGCAAGAGAGTAGTATGCATGTGCAACATTAGAGCTGAGGATTAGAGCTGAGGGATATACTTGTGTCTTACTAGCAAAATGTAATTAATTAGAAGGTAGTCTGATATAGAGTCAGTTGGGTTTTTTTTCCAGTAAGGAAGCTAGGTCGTGATGACCTACTGATTTATAAATATTTACTTTGGTGGTTAATACAATGATTTAATTACCAAAAGCAAAAATCCTAGAAAATCATTTCACAAAAAATTAAACAGAAATAAAAAGTCATTCTTGAATTACCCACAACAGCTCCTCATACTAAACAACATTCAAAGCTTCAATGCTGAGATTATTATTGCTAGTATAACTCCATAAACCCAAAAAGAATATTACAACAAACAAAGAAATAGTAAAAACTAATTCTTGAAACCTGTGCATAAGAAAAAGCTTTAATGCTGAGATTATTGCTAATAACTGCATAAACCCAAGAAAATATTATTACACCAAACAAAGAATAGTAAAAGATATAATCTTTGGAGGCGGCAAAAGAGTTTTTGTGGCACTTTTGTAGGCAAGGAAAAATGGATTTTTTTTCTTTTTTTGCAGCATCAAAACAAAGAAAATATTACTACAACAAACAAAGATACAATCTTTGCATAAGTACAGCACTTACAAAAAAGGCCATCAAAAGAGAATTGCAAGAACTAACCAGAAAATTGTCTTTTTTCAAGAATAACCAGATTTTTTTTTCTTTCAACTTCTTCTTCTACTTCTTGTGCTGCAATGTCAATGTGCAGATTGAATGATACTTAGCTTCTAACTTACCCCCCCCCCCCCAACCCCCAACCCCCCAAAAAAAGAAACCCAACACACACACACACAGAGAGGGCAGCAAAAGAGAATTGCAAAAACTAACCAGAAAATCTTCTTTTTCTCTGGACGAAAACAGCTTTTTTTCAAAAATAACCAAATGTATATATATGCAAGAGGCTTAAGCTTCTAGTTTTTGTTCTGCAAATGTGAATGTGTAGGTCTATTTGTCTATGATATGATGCTACACATGTCTTGGAATTTGGGGTTATAATTTTTGTGAAATATAAATGCACGCGCCCAAGTATCAAGATTGAGAAAGAGTCACCTTCTTTCTTTACAATGACAAAATGGTCCTTGTCATAGTATATAATAAGCTCCAGCTGTTAGATTAAATGCAAATTATGAAGAAAAAAAGAATTAATGAAAAACAATAAGAAAGTTCCATTCCATCTCAAAAATTAAAAAATAAAAATGGCTCTAGATATCATAAATAGACCAAAATTAACAAAAACCACACCTAAAAATTGCACCAGACACCAGAAATAGAACAAAAAAAAGCAAAAATTGCAAAATTGCACCTTCAAATATGAGCTCATGTTCGATCTTTGTCAAATTTTTAATGAAAACTAAAATTGCTCATTTTTTTTACAAAATCGCACCTCGAACTTATGCTTAAAAAGTTTATTTTAAACCTGTCTAAAATGAAGACAGTCATTTGTGCGATTTTCTCCATTTCTTACTATTTTTTTTGTGTGTGTACTTTTTGACTTTTTTTATTTCCTTTGATTTTGTATACGGTCAAAATCATATGCCCCCAATGTAGAAGCTCGAGGTTTCGTCCGAAGTTGGAGTCCGGGTAAGGCCAGGTTCGAGTTTGATTCCGAGGTCGGGTTTGTTCTACCCCGAAATAGTACCGTTATGTATATGTATCAGAACGAGCTAGATTCCTGTCACGTCACCAAAGTCATGACGCAAATCACGGAATAGGATTGTACAATCCCATACTAGATGGTTATACAGCTGTACCAAGAATATTCCCTACTATAAATGGAAATATTCCTTATTTAGGGTTCCCCATTATATAAGGGGGACCCCAATCATTTGTAAGACCATCTTTTTACTGAGCAAAGAATATACTCTCTTATTTTTGCCTGCTGTTCATCAGAATTGTCCCTTAGCTTAATTGTTCTTATTTTGATTTTCTTACTTAACTGTGCTTACTGCCCTGAGCCACCTCGAGGTCACCTTCTCGAGGTCACCGTTGCTAACTAACATTGGTTTGATTCACTTCTATCTTTCATTTCTACTTCATATTTCTTGATTATTAATTGGTATTGAACTAAATCACATATCTTTAAAATCATAAATCAAGTTTAATTGTTACTCGTATTTTCGAGGTAAACAGTTTGGCGCCCACCGTGGGGCTAAAGATAATAGTGATTATTTCTTTACTGATTCTCGTTACACACGTTATCTTTACACTTTTTCTTGTCAAGATTTTTTGATTTTCAGGCTTGAACATGTCTAGCAAACAAAATGCACTTGTTCATGACAGCGAGGGTCTTGGAGAAAACAGCGGTATAGGGGTCGGTGTACCACCCATAAACCCTGAGGGAGTGCCAAATATGGAGCCAGTTGATATCAGTTCACATAACGCTCTAAACATGGATGCAGGCACAGACCCCGTAGGGAATGCACACAGTGAAGCCCGACTAGGGGACCAAGGAACGCCAGGAGTAGGAGATGGGGGAGTCAGTCTCCAAGTAATATTCGAGATGCTGCGAGCTCAACAAATCGCCATCGCTCAACTCCAAAGTCAAAATAAAACCCCGAGCGTAGCTGAACATGAAAACAATCGGTGTGCTGAGCCAACACCAGAAAGGTCTAATGAAAACGGCTCGGGGACTGACCCCACGATTATGAAAATGCTCAAAGAGCTCACTAAGAGGATCGAGTCCGGAGAAAAGAAAATTGAAGATAATGATAAGAAGGTGGAGACTTATAACTCCCGCGTAGACTAGATACCGGGGCACCTCCAGTTTTGATAGGTCTAGATGCCAAGAAGTTCTACAAAAACCGTTCCCTCAGAGCGCAACTCCGATGCCCATCCCAAAGAAATTTTGCATGCCCGATATACTCAAGTATAACGGAACAACCGACCCCAACGAGCATATCACTTCGTACACTTGTGGAATCAAAGGGAATGATTTGAATGATGATGAAATCGAGTCAGTGTTGTTGAAAAAGTTTCGGGAAACACTCTCAAAAGGAGCGATGATTTGGTACCACAACTTAGCTCCTAACTCTATTGATTCATTTGCTATGTTAACAGATGCCTTCGTTAAAGCCCACGTCGGGGCCATAAAGATGGCCACGAGGAAATCGGATGTCTTCAAAATTAAGTAAAGGAACGACGAGATGCTAAGGGAGTTCGTGTCCTTGTTTCATATGGAAAGAATGGAATTACCTCCGGTCTTCGATGACTGGGCATACAGGCCTTCATGCAAGGTCTGAATGAAAGTAGTTCGATCGCTTCTCGGTAGTTGAAGCAGAACTTGATTGAATATCCAGCTGTGATATGGTCGGATGTGCACAATCGTTATCAGTCAAAGATCAGGGTCGAGGACAATCAGTTGGGAGCCCCTTCGGGCTCAGTGTATGCTAACAGATTCGCAGCCAAGCCCCCTAGGGACACAGACCGGGAATCGAGATTCAACAAAGAGCGGTATCAGCGATATGTCGATCGAAGGAACAACAGCTCGAGCCGCAACGCTCCTCGGAGCGATCGGAGAAGCGATCGAGGTCAAAGATCTCGGGGACTCATGAGCAAAAGCGGGTTTGACAAGCACTCTGACTCCGCCGAAGCTCCTCGATTATCAGAATACAACTTCAGCATCGATGCATTAGGGATTGTCTCCGCTATTGGAAAAATTAAAGACACCAAGTGGCCCAGGACAATACAGACCGATCCTTCTCAAAGAAACCCGAACTTGATGTGCAAATATCATGGTACACATGGTCATCGGACAGAAGATTGCAGACAGCTAAGGGAAGATGTGGCTTGCTTGTTTAACGAGGGTCACCTTCGAGAATTCCTAAGTGATCGGGCTAAGAATCACCTCATGGAGAGAGATACAAGGAGAAATGAACAAGAAGAACCACCACATGTAATCCACATGATCATCGGCGGAGTCGACGTCCCTCACCGACCCATGATCAAGCGTACCAAAGTATCGATCACCAGGGAAAAACGGACTCGGAGTTATATGCCCGATGACGTCTTATCATTCTATGACGAGGAAGCAGAAGGCATATCTCAGCCTCACAACGACGCCTTGGTAATCTCTGTCCTTTTGAATAAAATTCAAGTTAAATGTGTTTTAGTGGATCCAGGTAGCTCGGCAAATATTATCAGATCGAGAGTCGTGGAACAACTCGGCCTACAAGATCAGATTGTACCTGCATCTCGGGTCCTGAATGGCTTCAACATGGCGAGCGAAACAACAAAGGGAGAGATCATCTTGCCAGTAAACGTAGCCGGGACCATACAAGATACGAAGTTCCATGTCATCGAAGGTGATATGAGGTATAACGCACTCCTCGGGAGACCATGGATACACAACATGAGGGCAGTGCCTTTAACTCTTCACCAGATGATGAAGTTCCCGACAGAGGAAAGGATAAAAACGGTCTACGGGGAGCAGCATGCTGCAAAAGAGATATTTGCGATCGAGGAAGTAGGGCCGATTCCAGAACCTTCAACCTCAGAGAAGTCAAGCCCTAAAGATAAGCAGGCCGCCCAATAGCAATTACCGCCTCCAGCCTCGATGCAGTCAAAGCAACAGGTGGTCGAAGACGAAGATGAGGATTTCCTTACTCCTCGAACCTTCGTTGTTCCCGAAGAATCTGATGCAACAAAATCAACTATCGAGGAACTGGAGCATGTCATTTTGATCGAGTACATGCCCGAGAAAAAGGTATTCCTGGGAACGGGATTAACCCCCGAACTTAGGAAAAAACTCATTCAATTTCTTATTGATAATATGGATTGCTTCGCTTGGTCCTACTTAGATATGACAGGGATCCCGCAAGAAATCACCACACATCGGCTGAGCACCAATCCCAGGTTCAAACCGGTAAAGCAAAAGAGGAGGCCTCAATCCGAGGTAAAGCATGCCTTCATAAAAGACGAGGTGACCAAACTTCTTAAAATAGGATCCATTCGAGAGGTGAAATATCCCGAATGGTTAGCAAACGTAGTTGTGGTTCCTAAAAAAGGAAATAATCTTAGAATGTGTGTGGACTATAAGGGCTTGAACAAAACATGTCCGAAAGATTCTTTCCCGTTGCCAAACATCGACCGAATGATCGATGCCACGACTGGCCACGAGACCCTAACTTTTCTCGATGCCTACCCCGAGTACAATCAAATTCAGATGAATCCAGAGGACCAAGAAAAGACTTCATTTATAACTAAGTTTGGAACTTATTATTACAATGTAATGCCCTTCGGACTAAAAAAATGCAGGAGCTGCATACCAACGCCTAGTTAACAAAATGTTTGAAGAACAAATAGGTAGAACAATGGAAGTATATATTGATGACATGTTGGTTAAGTCCCTGCGCGCAGAGGACCATTTAGTACATTTGCAGGAAACGTTTGCAATTTTGAGAAAATACAACATGAAGCTTAACCCGGAGAAGTGTACCTTCGGAGTTGGCTCGGGTAAGTTCCTCGGCTTCATGGTATCAAACCGGGGTATCAAAATCAATTCTGATAAGATCAAGGCTATCGAGGATATCACGATCGTGGATAGTGTAAAGGTCGTGCAAAGGCTGACAGGGCGAATAGCTTCCTTGGGTCGATTCATTTCGAGGTCGTCGGATCGGACTCACCGGTTCTTTTCCTTGCTCAAAAAGAAAAAGGATTTCGCATGGACCACGGAATGTCAGCAAGCCTTGGAAAAGTTAAAGCGATATCTATCGAGCCCACCTTTGCTTTACACCCGAAGGAAGACGAAAGGCTTTATCAGTGTCCGAGATAGCGGTAAGTGGGGTACTAGTTCGAGAAGAGCAAGGTACACAATTTCCTGTTTATTACGTAAGCCGAACTCTAGGAGATGCTGAAACTAGGTACCCTCACTTAGAGAAATTAGCACTTGCATTGATAAGCGCATCTCGAAGGTTAAAACCATATTTTCAATGTCATCCTATATGTGTATTAACCACTTACCCTCTTCGAAACGTTTTGCATAAGCCCGAGCTATCGGGCCGACTGGCCAATATATCAACCCCGAACGGCCATCAAGTCTCAAATCCTAGCTGACTTCATAGCTGATTTTACGCCGACCCTCATACCTGAAGTGGAGAAGGAACGCGTGCTAAACTCGGGTACAATATTGGGGGTATGGACCCTTTTCACGGACGGTGCCTCGAATGTGAAGGGGTCCGGGCTCGACATTGTCTTAAAACCTCCCACAGGTGATATTATTAGGCAACCTATCAAAACTCCAAGATTAACTAACAATGAGTCCGAGTATGAGGCCATGATTGCAAGTCTTGAGCTAGCTAAAAGCTTGGGAGCAGAAGTCATCGAGGCCAAGTGCGATTCCCTATTGGTTGTAAACCAAGTAAACAAAAGCTTCGAGGTTCGAGAAGATAGGATGCAATGGTACTTGGATAAGCTGCAGGTAACCTTGCATCGCTTCAAGGACTGGACTCTGGATCATGTGCCTCGAGAGCAAAATAGTGAGGCCGATGCGCTTGCCAATCTGGGCTCTTCGGTTGAAGAAGATGACATCGTCCCGGGGACTGTTTTCCAATTATCAAGGTCCGTGGTTGAAAAGGGTCATGCCGAAATAAATTCAACAAGTCCGACATGGGACTGGAGGAATAAGTATATTGATTATTTGAAGAATGGAAAACTCCCGTCGGACCACAAAGAATCGAGGGCCTTACGAGCCAAGGCTTCTAGGTTTGCATTAGATGAAGACAGAACATTGTATAGGAGAACGTCCGATGGGCCATTGGCAGTATGTTTGGGACTAGGAGACACCGATTATGTCCTTCGAGAAATCCACGAAGGCACTTGTGGCAATCACTCCGGCGTCGAGTCTTTGGTTCGCAAAATTATCAGAGCAGGTTACTACTGGGATAGCATGGAAAAGGATACTAAGGAATTTGTCAAAAAATGTGATAAGTGTCAACGATTCGCACCGATTATCCATCAGCCTGGAGAACAACTTCATTCGGTCCTATCCCCGTAGCCTTTCATGAAACAGGGAATGGATATAGTCGGCCCTCTACCAACGGCCCCAAGTAAAACTAAATTTATCTTGTTTATGACTGATTATTTCTCTAAGTGGGTAGAAGCACAAACCTTCGAGAAGGTCCGAGAAACGGAAGTCATTGACTTTATCTGGGACCACATCATATGTCAATTCAGAATACCCGCCAAGATTGTGTGTGACAACGGAAAGCAATTCATCGGTAGCAAGGTAATGGAGTTCCTCGAAGCGCATAAAATAAAGAGGATTTTATCGACGCCGTACCACCCAACCGGAAACGGATAGGTCGAGTCAACAAATAAAACTATCATTCAGAACTTGAAGAAAAGACTGGATGATGCAAAAAGGGAAATGGAGAGAAGTTTTATCCAAGGTCCTTTGGGCATATCGGACTACATCAAAGTCCAGTACGGGCGCCATCCCGTTCTCTCTAGTATATGGCTCCGAGGCCCTCATCCTCGTTGAAGTTGGAGAACCCAGCACCAGGTTTCGACATGCATCGGAGGAGTCAAATCACGAGTTTATGAATGCCAACCTCGAGTTATTAGACAAAAAGCGAGAAGCGGCGCTCGTTCGGATGGCCGCACAGAAGCAAAGGATCGAAAGATACTACAATAGAAGAACCAACCTTCGATACTTCATAATCGGGGACTTAGTCCTACGAAAAGTCACCCTCAATACTCGAGACCCAAATAAAGGGAAACTTGGCCCGAATTGGGAAGGACCGTACCGAGTCCTCGAAGTTGTCGGTAAAGGGTCTTACAAACTCAGCACAATGGAAGGCCAACAACTACCAAACAATTGGAACATATCACTGCTCAAACGGTACTACCGCTAAGGTACGACCTTATCCTTTTGTCCATTTGAGTTTAAAACTAACTCATTACAGGTTTTCGATCGAGGGCGTACGATCTCGAAGACATCGTATCTCTATACGAAGGCCTTAGGTTTTAAAGCATGGCGTTGCACTCTTTTTCCCTTAGATCGGATTTGTCCCAAATGGGTTTTACCGGCATGGTTTTTAACGAGGCAACAATTATGTGCAACCTAAGGAGAACTCAACAGTATCCAAGGTTTCTTTTTAATCAACCTCAAATACTGGGGTGTGTGAGCACGTGATTTTTGCCCTAAGCAATAATTCCCAAAATTTCAAACAAAACAGTTTTTCTAGTATTTATAATTTTTTGTGAATTTTGTGGCATCCTTTGGTAATTGTTGCATTTTTATTTGTGCATTTTAATCCATATGAATATACCAAAATATGCATTGGCATTTAGGGATTTAATTTCACAATTTTAGTACTAATTATTTTTAGAATAAATGTAGAGAAAATTGCAAGAAAATAGTTCTTTGCATTATTAATTATTGCATTTGTTTTTAATAGAGTTATAAGTAATTCTAGGAGTTAAATAGTGTAATTAGGTCTGTGCTTTGTTTTAGCATTTTATAAAATCAAAAAAAAAAAATAATAATAATAAATAAATACAAAAAATACAAAAAAAAAGGGGGAAAAGAAAAAGAGAAAAATTCAAAATGGTCTTGAGTAAAGACCAAATTTGGGCCAAAATCAGGTAGCCCAAACAATTCCCACGTCCAGGCCCAAACACCCTGCCCGGTCCAATTGCCTCACGTTCAAAACGACGTCGTTTTGACGTCGTTTAATCACGGCCGTCTATTTCCTCAAATCCAATGGCCACGATTAACTCTCAAAATGGAATAAAACTGTCCGAATTATACACAAAAAATCAAAACATAACTCCTCTTCCTCGTACCAACCCGTCCCCTGTAACGCCGGTGCCGGCCACCCTCCTCCGCCCTAGCCCCACCGTCCCTCCGCCATCCGCCGCCGGCCGAAAATCGCCGCCGCCGACGGCGAAGCTCCGATGACCACCAAAATTACACCCTGGAACCACTGTCTCCTCTTCTTTCCAAATCCCCAAATATAATCCCTCAATTCCTAGCCAAACCTCTCGAATATTGGATCGAATTTTCCGGCCATGACACAACCTTGTCCAAACCACCCCAAATTAACACTACTCAACCGCCATCACCTCCTCTTTCAAACCCCTTAAGCCTCGCCCTTCAAATCCGACCAGAACATCTCGAATATCGGATTGAATTTTCCGGCCAAAACCCAAAGTATGCCAAATTATCCCAAATTGATACCCTAGGTTCATCTGAGTCTCCTCTATCCAACCCCCATAGCCATTAGTCTCGAATCTGCCCGGAACGTTACGAATTTTAAATCTCAATTCCGGAAGAACCCTAACTCAGAAGATCTTGGGGATTTCGGACCGTAATTTCCCTAATCATGTGTGTTCTTTTGAAAAATACACGATTAGGGATGTTACGTGTCAAGAATCTCGGAGGATTCAAACAACAAATGGCCAGTCGGAGTTCATCCCATAGTCAGTCGAATGATCAGTAAGTGTTTGATTCTGTCTTTGACTATGTGTATATTTTCATCTTGTTCTTGTTTAGATTTAGCTTAATTTTGTTGGCTCAATTTAATCTTGTTCAGTTAAACCTTAGGTTTTAGTTTTAATTTCTTTTCGTTCTGAATCTGTCCTGTTAAGTGCTTGTTTTTAGTTTATGACTCATTAGTCATCTTGATCAATTCTGTTAGGATTTGTTGGTTGTAATTTTGTTCTTGTTTGAGTTAATCTGGTCAGCTAATCCCGTTTAATCAGTTGTCATTAGTAATGCCTTAAGTCAGTGTTTAGCATTGTAAGGTTTTTAGTCTAGGATGGCCTGGTTTAGCTCAGTAATTCCAAGAGGGTTCAAGGGTAGTTTAGGCATGGGAAAAGGGTACTTTCATCAGATTTGGTAATTTTTGAAGGGGGTAAGGATAGAATAGGGATTGTAATAAGCATAGAACTTTCTAGGATGGACTATAGTGTAGGTTTTAATAAACTTAAGGTAGTTACTTGTGTAACAAGCCAGAAAAAAAAGGGGTAAGCACTGAAATTAGAATAGGGACTAAGGGGTAAAAGGAAAATATGAAATTGGACCTTAAGCTCACCTATAAATAGGCACTCATTTTCCTTGAGAAGCAGGTTTTTTTGGCAGCCATCTAGAACCCCCTAAACAAGGCATTCTACCAATTCTGGGACCCTAAAAAGTTTCCTCCAAAGTATTCTTTCAGTTTTTTTTAGAACTAAAATCAGAAGTTTCGAAATTCAACAGAAATTACAGAAAAATCCAAAAAAAATATTGTTTGTTCAATCTCTTAGGTTAATTTCAAGTTTAGTGGTTGACTTGCATCTCTTAGCCCAATTTCTGGTAGCTGAAATTCAGAAGAGTCCTGGTTCAAGTAGGATTTGAGTTCAATCAAGTCAGTGTTGGGGCAACTTATTAGGTGTTGGTTGCTGTGATGTATTCCTGGGTTTTGTGAAGTGTCTTGGTTTAAAATTATTCCTGAACTTGCTGGTTGATTGAGTTAATACTGGATTTCAACTTCTTCCTGGGCTGCTGTTGC
Source organism: Nicotiana attenuata (assembly GCF_001879085.1). Lineage (NCBI taxonomy): Eukaryota > Viridiplantae > Streptophyta > Magnoliopsida > Solanales > Solanaceae > Nicotiana > Nicotiana attenuata. Next base: position 89,510 of record NW_017672961.1, read on the forward strand.
AAACTGTCACTGCTACTGATCTTTTCCTTTTCTTAATTGCCATTACCAGGTACACATTTGAATCTGCCCTGCTGTAACATTAAGCTTGAAATGGAATACAAATGTTCATCTGTTTGATCTTGAAGTGTGCTGTTTGGACTGTGGTGTATTGATAGTTAAATAGGTGCATTGAAGTGTTGGATCAATTTTGTAGTATGAGTGTAAATACTGGACTGTTAACTGGACTGTATAACTGGACCATTCATATGGACTGTCTCGAACTGATATGGACTGTTATATATTGATAGTTCAATAGTAGCTTAATTCCGATTTAAGTGTGATTGTGTAATTAGAACTGTGTGAGACTAACAGGCTTGAATTGATTGTTCAGTGATAGTGAGGTAAATGTTAATATCCTGTTAATTAGATTTCGTTCTATAAAAGGGAAGCATGATTGTAAAAAACGATTTAGGTCATAAGCCTCTCCTGTACTTGATGAACTTCTTTTGTGATTAATAAGTAGTCCAGGAAGTTAATAGTCTTCAATTGATTCAAGTCTAGTTAGAAGTTAAACTATTAGCATAAATTAAATCCAAAACAGATTATGAGTTGATATTAGCACAGAGGCAGAGTCCAGTATCGAGCATGCTGCTTCGTTTAGTCTTTCTCTAAGGGTTTAATTCAATTTCAAATACATTGGTTAATTAGTTCAATCTGCCTTGGTAATCAAGTTAATAAGTCACAATTGTTAGGGAGAAATGTCGAGCTTGTTCTGCACAGGCTGAAGATAAATAATCTGGGCCATGTTGAAGGCCCAAAACATGATTGTTCCCTTTAAAGTCATATCTGGGCCTGGATCCGTTTGGGGCCCAGTGTCAATTGACGTTTTCCTCACTCGTTTAAGCCTAAGTGCAGGCTAATCACCAAGCTGGCTGAGATTTCTTTTGTTGGGCCAAGTCCAGGCCCGAAAGAAAAATGGTTAAAAGGTTTTAGTAAGATGTTTTACTAACAATAATTAATCAGACTTTGTTAGGGATAAATTAAATAGAAACCCCTGTTTGCTTTAGGTTGGCTTTTAAATAATAGAGTGACATGAGCCTCGCCAAATAGAACACACAAATTGCGGGGCCCTCATTAATTGCTTATATCAAAATATTTAGACTTCGGGATGTGCCATTTAGCGAATTTCATGGCTCCCCACACAGTTAATAAACGCGTAGCTACTTTAGGCGCGCATTTTAAATAAAATCACCTTCCTAAACACGGGTGCACATTTATGTGACCCAAATCCAAATCTCAACGAAGTCGAGATGTGTTAACAATCACGGGTGCACTGGTGCAACGTGGTTTGAGGCGCATTTCCACGACGTTGCAATTCGTTTAAAATTCGAATAAATAAAAATGTAAGCAGTTTATTAACAAAAGCACATAAGCTAGAACATATTTCAAAATCAAATAAAATCAAATACAATAGTTGAGCGACCGTGCTAGAACCACGGAACCCGGGAATGCCTAACACCTTCTCCCGGGTTAACAGAATTCCTTACTCGGATTTCTGGTTCGCTGACTATTAATAGAGTCCTAATGTCCTCAGCTCGGGATTCAACAGGTGGCTTGGGACACCATTAATTTCCCAAGTGGCGACTCTGAATTTTAATAATAAATCCCGTTCCGATTGTCCTTTAAGTGGAAAAACTCCTATACACCCTTTGCAGGGTGTAGTAAATAAAAAGGAGGTGTGACAGCTCTGGCGACTCTGCTGGGGATCGAACCCAGAATCTCTGGTTTCGCAGACCAGAATTCGAGCTTAGAATAATTGTTGTATTTGGCTTTATCTGATTTTCCTACATGTTTCATGCTAAATGTGCAAAATGTTGCTTTTTTTTACTGCTTTGATATTATCTGAATTGTATATAAACTGTGCCGAAACCTTTCTCTTCTCACCTCCGGGGATGTGCTTACTAGTTGAGACTCCCTATTCTGTTAATGTCAATACCCTGAAATAAGAAAGAGGCCGGACAAGTTACTAAGCCGGATGGCCTTTTGGTTCCCGGTACGTGGCCCCCTCCTCGACTCGAGTTGTCCGCTCGGGTACACAGTCTAGAACACATACCCAAGTTTTGAACTTAGAAGAACTTGACTTCATGCCGGATCCCTAGTAGGAGCGCTTATCTGCATTACGTGCATTTTGACTTAGGGGACTCAACACAGGGGTTGGGTCCGTCTAGGACAGGTGTACCCGGAATAATGGACCATCCTGATGCATCCTACTTGTGCATTTATCTGTTTTGGACTCGCATGCTGACCGGCTTTGAATATCTGGGCAATATTGAAAACAAGAGAGAGAAAAGAGAAATAGCAGTGTGGAGAGTTAATTACCTATACTAGAAAAACCAATGGCCAAGTAGTGCCGAAATGCTGCTGGATTTTTTTTTTAGAAAATGAAAGAAAAGAAGAAAAGCAGTTTTGTTTGCCAATGGAAAAGACAAACAAAAGAGTTTTATTTTCAAATTAGTTCATTTTATTTGCCACTAAAAAGAAAATATAAAAAGAGTCTTGCTTTCAGAAAAGTGAATTTGCCAACAAAAATAAAAAAAGTTATTTTTCAAATTAGGGATGTTGTCAAAATAATTAGGTTTACTTGCCCGAACTACGCAGGTTTGATTCTCACCGGGTGTGAGATACGTAGGCAACCCTCATCGGGTCCAACCACCCCTTTTGCAAAAATAGCCAAAAAATATCAATTTTATTTTTGTCATAAATAAATCAGGTGATGCCGTTTTGCCAAAATAGCTGAATGTTCCCAAACGGGCGCCGGAAGGCTGTTTGTGCAAAAACGATCATCTTGAGTCATTTTAACGGTTAGCAGGCACAGCCTTAAAATCTTCTTTACGAAGTGCTGAAAGGTCGTATCCGCCATACCAGCCGTTTGTTTTAAAATTGGAAATTTGAACAGAAATAGTGTCATTTTTGTCCTTTTAGGTCAAAATAAGTTATTAAATTACCTTAATAAATGTGCAGGATGAGCACGACTCAAAATGAACCCTTTTCAATCATGCATAAAATCCCTTTGGAGTTACGTTTATGGTGGAATGATTTGGGCAAAGAAGGGCAAGATGCGGTCAAGAAACATTTGAAAGGGCTTACCGGTCTGCTTGATATTGCGCCTCGGGGAGATATTATTAGAGCACTGGTTACATGTTGGGACCCAGCACATAATGTGTTCCATTTTTCGGATTTTGAGCTTACCCCGACGTTGGAGGAAATAGCTGGTTACATTGGAAAGGATGAGGTCCCGTTGAGGCACAAATATTTGGTTGCTCCCAGAGTTGTAGCTGTACACAAGTTTTTAGACTCCTTGAAAATAGTCAGGGCCGTCCATAACACAGACCTGGCGAATGGCTTTTGTACTCTAAGCTTCATATATCATCGCTATGGTCATATCGGGGGGTTCAACAACCCAGAAAGTAAGATACGTAGCAAAGGAAACCGCCAGAAGTGGGAGGAGCATCGATGTTTCGCTTTTATGGTGGCTTTCTTGGGGCTTTTGATATTTCCAAGGAAGGATGGGTACATTGACATAAAAATAGCTGGGGTTGTCAGTACATTAATCACTCAAGCCAAAAGTACACTTGCACCTATGATATTGGCCGACATCTTCCGTGCTCTTACAGCTTGTAAAGCCGGGGAAACTTTCTTCGAGGGGTGCAACTTATTATTACAAATGTGGATGATTGAGCATCTGTACATCGCCCTCAGTTTCTGAGTTATGGGTCTCCAGAAAAAACATGCATAGAAGAATTTTACACAAGAACTAAAGGGGTCAAACTGCCAGAAGGGGTCAGGGGTTGGACAACATATTTTCGGTCCCTCACTGCTAGCCAAATAGAGTGGACATTAGGATGGTTACCCGTTGATGAAGTCGTATATATGCCGGCAGCCCGACCACACTTTCTCCTGATGGGGCTTAGAAGCATTCAACCTTACTCACCGTATCGAGTGTTGAGGCAGCTGGGGAGATGCCAGATAATACCCAAGGATGATGATCTTAGTTTACAAGTGGTTGAGATTGGCCCCGATGGCCAGTTTCCTGAAGCAGTGGTCCGCCAAGTCTGGAGCGAATGTCAATATTTGGCGGCAAACACTTGTGTCCGGGATCGAGCCAAAGGAGAGGTGTCACCTGATTATCAGGCTTGGTATAGAAGGGACGTTGCATTCGGAAGACCGGCCAAAAGATCTCACATCCAGGAATTTGTTGATTCATCACAAGAACAATGGGATTGGTTAGCTAAAGAAAACGAGTACAGGACCCGCATAGGAGCGTTGGAAAAATAGGTCCAAGACCTCCGATTTGAAAATAGCTTGCAAGCCGCGGCTGACGAAGGGGAGAGAAAACAATTGGCCAAGGAGAATGAAGTTTTACGAGCCCAAATACAAAAGATGAAGCTAGAGGCCGACAACCCTGTCAGAAGTGCCAAAGATACAAAGCTTATAGCAAATCTAAGGCAAAAGGTGAATGATTCCAGTTTTGACCTCGACAAAGCAGAAAAGGAATTAGTTGGGGCCCGGAGACAATTGGCCAAAAATGCAGAAGAACGGGCTTGCATGGTTAAGCAGTTAAAAGAAGAATATGACAATAAGGTCGCAAGATTAATGAAAAGGCCACTGTCGCAGAAAACCGAATGATTAAACAGGCAAAGGATTTCAAAGTCGAGAGAGAACACTGTTATAGGGCATTAGCACAGCTAGAAATGGATTTGCAGCAACTTCGAGAACAAAGCCAGGCGTTTGAACAGACTTTGGAGGCTAGGGCCCAGCAGATCGGGCGGTTGCTTCAAGAGAAAGGAAGAATCCGAGAGAGAATCTTAACCGTTGCTCATTCTATCACCCGGAAATGCCAGATGTGCGAGAACATGACCCATACCACCTTCTTTGCATCAATCATGATATTTGTGAAGCAGATAATGAATGACTTAGACAGACTCCAAGGGGAACTTGCATATAGGCCCGCGGCGAGACCGAACGATGTCCCGCGGGCGCCAGGAGCTTTAATGTATTCATAGTTGTCTGTGAGTCTGTTAGAGTTTACCTTTTGAGTCTGTCTGTATTTCCCTTTTGTTAAAGACAGTCAGTTGATTGAGCCTGTATTTTGTTGGAACTAGGATAGGGATATGGAGTCTGTAGTTCTTTTTGTACCAGAGTGTCTCGAGTCTTTGTAATGGACGTAGTTGCTATCAATAAACTTGAAAATTCCCAAAAATATTCTGCTTTTACTTTACATTTATTCTTCGCGAACTACGCTTGGTCTGATTCACGCGGGGTCGTGATACGTAGGTAATCTCCATAGGATTCGACCATTTCTAAATAAATCAAAGGAAAACTAAAAAGGAATGATACAAATAAGGGAAAAAACCAAAGGAAAGAGAATCCAAAAAAAAAAAGGTGAAGAGGGAAAGATAGGAGTAGGAATTAATTGGTAAGAGAAAGAAATAAAAGCCGGGATGACGCATGTGATTGAATAGCAACATAATAGCAACGCTTGACTGCTTAGGTGCATCCATCCATCAACGTGCGGTTATCTATTTGTTAATGCCCTAACCGCTAACAAGTTGTTGTTGATGAGTCCAGGCAGGTGATAAGCTGACTGGCATTCTGGCAACCCACCCTTACAACACCTGCTCCAAAGACAAATCGAAAATGGCCAATCAAGATATAGAAACAAGCATCGTTGACCCATCCAGAGAGGAGGAGGCGATGGATGTGAATACAATGAGTGAGGAGATGTATAAGTTAAAACAGCAGATGGCCGAAATGTACCAGGCCTGGTCGAAGGGACATCCCCCACCAGCCTATCCTGCCAATCCCAATTATCTCCCACCAACCACTTAACCCCAAGATCCTCCCGCAACGAACTCATATCCTGCTCTCCCTACTCACCAGCAATATTACGGAACCACTTCTCAGACACCACCACTGCCACCCTCCAAGCCAATTCCATTCCACCACCACCAATCGCCCCAGTATTCGTGGCTCCTCCACCCACCGCATTACATAGGTCCTCAAGTGAACCTCTGTTCCAAACCCAGGAAAATCACTATTACCCGCCCGAACCCACCTTCAAACCCCCAGAACCATGCTCTTACACTCCCCATTTTAATCTCTCAGCTGAAGAAGAGAAACCTCCCAAAAACCCGGAACAAGAGGAGATGATACGAAAGGTCAAAAGTTTAGAGCAGTCCTTCAGAAATATGCAAGGTCTCGGGGGTCAGGTAAGTGTGGCCTACAAGGACTTGTGCTT
>NW_017672961.1:100673-149499 GCF_001879085.1 Nicotiana attenuata
TTTTAGACTAAATCAGAAGTTTCGAAATTCAACAGAAATTACAGAAAAATCCAAAAAAAAATATTGTTTGTTCAATCTCTTAGGTTAATTTCAAGTTTAGTGGTTGACTTGCATCTCTTAGCCCAATTTCTGGTAGCTGAAATTCAGAAGAGTCCTGGTTCAAGTAGGATTTGAGTTCAATCAAGTCAGTGTTGGGGCAACTTATTAGGTGTTGGTTGCTGTGATGTATTCCTGGGTTTTGTGAAGTGTCTTGGTTTAAAATTATTCCTGAACTTGCTGTGTTGATTGAGTTAATACTGGATTTCAACTTCTTCCTGGGCTGCTGTTGCAAACTGTCACTGCTACTGATCTTTTCCTTTTCTTAATTGCCATTACCAGGTACACATTTGAATCTGCCCTGCTGTAACATTAAGCTTGAAATGGAATACAAATGTTCATCTGTTTGATCTTGAAGTGTGCTGTTTGGACTGTGGTGTATTGATAGTTAAATAGGTGCATTGAAGTGTTGGATCAATTTTGTAGTATGAGTGTAAATACTGGACTGTTAACTGGACTGTATAACTGGACCATTCATATGGACTGTCTCGAACTGATATGGACTGTTATATATTGATAGTTCAATAGTAGCTTAATTCCGATTTAAGTGTGATTGTGTAATTAGAACTGTGTGAGACTAACGGGCTTGAATTGATTGTTCAGTGATAGTGAGGTAAATGTTAATATCCTGTTAATTAGATTTCGTTCTATAAAAGGGAAGCATGATTGTAAAAACGATTTAGGTCATAAGCCTCTCCTGTACTTGATGAACTTCTTTTGTGATTAATAAGTAGTCCAGGAAGTTAATAGTCTTCAATTGATTCAAGTCTAGTTAGAAGTTAAACTATTAGCATAAATTAAATCCAAAACAGATTATGAGTTGATATTAGCACAGAGGCAGAGTCCAGTATCGAGCATGCTGCTTCGTTTAGTCTTTCTCTAAGGGTTTAATTCAATTTCAAATACATTGGTTAATTAGTTCAATCTGCCTGGGTAATCAAGTTAATAAGTCACAATTGTTAGGGAGAAATGTCGAGCTTGTTCTGCACAGGCTGAAGATAAATAATCTGGGCCATGTTGAAGGCCCAAAACATGATTGTTCCCTTTAAAGTCATATCTGGGCCTGGATCCGTTTGGGGCCCAGTGTCAATTGACGTTTTCCTCACTCGTTTAAGCCTAAGTGCAGGCCAATCACCAAGCTGGCTGAGATTTCTTTTGTTGGGCCAAGTCCAGGCCCGAAAGAAAAATGGTTAAAAGGTTTTAGTAAGATGTTTTACTAACAATAATTAATCAGACTTTGTTAGGGATAAATTAAATAGAAACCCCTATTTGCTTTAGGTTGGCTTATAAATAATAGAGTGAGATGAGCCTCGCCAAATAGAACACACAAATTGCGGGGCCCTCATTAATTGCTTATATCGAAATATTTAGACTTCGGGATGTGCCATTTAGCGAATTTCATGGCTCCCCACACAGTTAATAAACGCGTAGCTACTTTAGGCGCGCATTTTAAATAAAATCACCTTCCTAAACACGGGTGCACATTTATGCGACCCAAATCCAAATCTCAACGAAGTCGAGATGTGTTAACAATCACGGGTGCACTGGTGCAACGTGGTTTGAGGCGCATTTCCACGACGTTGCAATTCGTTTAAAATTCGAATAAATAAAAATGTAAGCAGTTTATTAATAAAAGCACATAAGCTAGAACATATTTCGAAATCAAATAAAATCAAATACAATAGTTGAGCGACCGTGCTAGAACCACGGAACCCGGGAATGCCTAACACCTTCTCCCGGGTTAACAGAATTCCTTACTCGGATTTCTGGTTCGCTGACTATTAACAGAGTCCTAATTTCCTCGGCTCGGGATTCAACAGGTGGCTTGGGACACCATTAATTTCCCAAGTGGCGACTCTGAATTTTAATAATAAATTCCGTTCCGATTGTCCTTTAAGTGGAAAAACTCCTATACACCCTTTGCGGGGTGTAGTAAATAAAAAGGAGGTGTGACAGGGTGGCATCACCCTCAGAGATTATATTTTCAAGGAAAATACTTCACGCCTAAGAGGGACTCGATAGGAAAACTTTGTAATGGGTCAAACGGTCAGATGAACCGTGTCCATATAGAATAGTTAAGCCCCAACGGCAAAGCATGTACGTGTGTATCAATTATTTGAAGAAGCATTCTGTTAATATCAAAAACACTTTGTGTCTCGAAGAAGTCTATTATTACACAAACTCTACACTTATAATCCTACGGAAATGGCTCAAGAGCCAAAGCATAAAAGCACCCTCGAATACTCGGGGACTGTCATCAACAGTAAGTACATCCGAGTCATCGAAAACTCGGACTTATAAGACCTCAAAGGGGCACCCCCTCGAAAAAAAGGCCAAGGCCAATATACTCGGGGACTAACTTTTCGAACAATTTTGGAAAGTTATCGGGAAACAAGTCCAAGTGACATACCCGAAGGCTACGGCCATACTAAAGACTACGGTCATATAAAGGCTACGGCCAAAATAATGCGGCTCGGAGACGTCTGACTTCCGCTATAAATTTAGGGCCTTCAAACACTTTGTAAAAACCGGTTAAATCAGGCTACCCTCGGCAAAAGCAAAATATAAAGGGCTTCGATAAATTCAGCCCCCGAAAAATCTGAGGGCCTCGATAAATTCAGCCCTCGAAAAATACAAGGGCTTCGACAACGTCGGCCTCCGGAAATACCTCAAGAGGTATTCAATTATGTTTGCACAAACAAATTACTAATAAGGATCGAACCTCTGAAAAACCCAAACGGGTACAAAAAACACATGCTAAGGCATACAAAATTTTTACTAAGTCTTTTAGCCGAAAAGAGGGAAAAGTATAGCCACTTTAAAGGCCGAATCGGCCCAACCTAAAGAGCCTAAGGGCCAACTTAAGAGAGCATAAAGGCCAAACCATTTAGAATTCAAGACCTCGCTCTCACTCAACTCGGACTCAAGAGTCTCATTATTCTAAGCTCGTGTCGAATTGATTTAAGCTTGACTCAAGGATGAACAAAACCCTAAGGGATATTATATTGATCAATAAAAACCTAAGGTTTCATTACGTTCTGAGTCCGAATCAATGCTCGGACCGATTGTTTGAATTATCGAAAGTCTTCCACAAACGAGAACAAAATAAAATTCAACACAAGGATGGAGCGAAAAGATACTTTATATTCATGGAGGACATTTTACAAACGTATTTACAGCGCCCGCTAAAGGCCCCTGCACAAATAAGAAAATGAAAACCTAATCTATTTTCGGGGTCACATCCCCGGAAGCGTCATCTTCAGAAACTGCACCTTCATCAGCTCTATCTTCAGGAGCCTTCTCTCCCTCGGGAACATCTTCTTCACTTTCCCTGTCCCCTAAGCCACTCGCCACGTCCTCATCATCGGAGGAGACAAGAAACCTAGCATCGATTTCCCGCGCCTTTGCCTCGGCTATCTCCTCGGCAAGATCGAACCCCCGGGCATGAATTTCTTCGAGAGTCTTCCTCCGGGCTTGGCACTTAGCCAAATCATTGCTCCATTTTCCCCGGCCGGAGGCCTCTCTGAACTCAGCTTGAACACCTACAACATTCCTTAAGTACATGGTAATGGATTTATCAGCCGCAGCCTTCGTCTTCTCAGCTTCAGCCTTAGCTTGTACAGCTTTAGCCTTGGCCTGTACAGTTTCGGCCCGGGTTCTAGCGAGCTCGGCCTCCAACTCCTCGATCTTCTTGGCATGAGCCAGACCTTTCGCTTGAAGGCCCCGGATTTGGGTTTCAGCCGAGGCTAGTTGGGCCATAACAGTTTCTTTATCGGCAGCAAGTTGATCCATGTTCTTCTTCCACTGATGACAATCAACTTTAACTTGATCAGCCTCGCTCCGGAGCTGCCCAATCATCTCTAGCTTTTGCTGCAGCTGAGATATCGAAGTGTTGTCCTCCGAAGTAGGGCCAAGAAGGCCGTACTCTGTGAAAATCACAGTTACCTGCTCATCTAGCTCGGACTCGCTTTTTTGAGCTTTGGCCAATGCGGTCCGGATATCCTTAAGCTCCTCTTCCTTTTGGCTACAGAGGAGCCTTAGGGCCTTCTCTTCGCCCGAAATTTTTTTAAGCTCGGCCTCACATTGGCTCAACTTAGCTCTGAACTTTACGATGGCCTATACGTGGAATGGAGATATATTAGTCAATAGAAAAGAAAGAAAAGAGAAAATTACAATAACGAAAGTAAGTACTTACCCGGGAGAGGAGATGTTGAGCCTCTTCGAAGATGGCGGATGCATCGTTAAGGTCATTGGCATCCTCAATTCCAGTGTAGCAACCTTGAATGGGATCTTCCTCGAGGACCCTGCTCGGATCGGGCATTCGCAGAGCGTTGGCTTCCTCGATTTCCCCCTCGGAATAAGTTGTCAAAGAAAGGGAATGGCCTGTTGTCACGGCCCCGAGCTCTTCACTCGAGGCGTTCTCATTAGCTTCGGGGTTCTCAGCATTTGCCCCCTCCGGTATAGTTGTTGAAGACGGAGGGACAATCTCAACCTCCGGCGACACGGGGGCCTCTCCCGCATCTTCCTTCGGGGTTCCCTCACCACGGGATGAAAACACCAGTTCGGAAGGCATGACGACCTCGATTGGTTTCCTGGTTCGAGGCACCAACGCCGACTCTTCGCCATCATTTTCCTCATCATCCGGGGAATCATGGTCCGATTCTGTGCCCGTTTGAGCAAATCTTTTTCGCAGCCTTCGAGCAGGGGTTTTCTTATCTTGAGGGTCTTCGGGCTTCGAAACATTTTTCCTTTTATTGTCCTTCTCCGATTTCGGAATCGAAGTCTTGGTCTTCTCCCCGGCCGGAGCCGGCCTTATCTCAGATGCATCTACAAGGCCTGCACAAGTAAACATGAGTAAATTGACACTACCAGTATATGAAAAGTATTTGAAACTCGGGAAAGCACTTACCATGGTTCTTGGCCTCCCACTGGCCCTTCGCTAATTCACGCCACTTGCGCTTATCATAGGACGAGGTGGCAGCTAACTTTCGGACCCAATCCTCGAGGTCCGGCACCGCGAGGGGCGCCCAGGCAGTGGCTGACAAAAGAAGGATAAAGGTATTATGAGATGAAGAAGTAGAACGTGAATAGATACCGGGGAAAGGAACTCCACTCGATTAAAGTTCCACTTCTCCGGGAACGGCATCTTGTCCTCGGGGATGACATCCGAAGTTCTTATTGTGACGAACTGACTCATTCAACCTCGATCTTTGGTCTCGTCAGTACTGGAAAAGATGGCCTTCGTTGTTCGGCTTTGCAACTTGATGAGCCCTCGGAATAGCTGGGGCCGATACAATCGAATTAGATGGCTGAGGGTGAATTCTAATCCCTCGGCCTATTCGGAAAAGAATTGCAGCCAAAAAGAGGTGTGAATCTGACCGAGGGTGACTTCGTATGTCTTACAGAAGTCGATCACCACCGGATCGAGGGGACCCAGTGTGAAGGGATAAGTGTAAACACTTAAGAACCCCTCCACGTGGGTAGTAATGCTTTCCTCGGGGCTCGGGATCTGAATCACGACCTCATCTCCCCAGCCATAATCCTTCCTCACATCCTTGATGATCTTCTTCGATATCAGGATAATATATCGAGATGCGTGCTCGCATCGGCCTGGGACGTTGGGGGGATTTTCAATACTAAAGTCCTTCTTGATTACGCAAGGGTCGGGGGTGATTTCCTCAAGAGTTGGCAGCACCACCGGTTTGGCGGGCCGGGAAGTAGAAGAAGATGACGCTTTATTCTTTTTGGGGACCTTTTTGGAAGTTTTAGCCATGACTATAAGCTAAAGGATACGGGTTGCACAGGGAAGTGGTGTTTCTTACAAGAGCTTGGCGTTTTCCGGCGCTTAAATAGGCAGTGGAAACGGATGATTTGAGAAAGAGATGAAGACAGGGAAGATGTAAAGAAAGAGTAAAGTTCTTCACTAAGAGGAATCACCTTATATCTATAGAAGGGCAACGACGGTTCGGCGGCGCTAGTGGCCGACCAATACTGGCGTACATTCAATGTTTTGGGAAAGTGGACCTACGAGACGTTTCGGTCATTTCGAAGGCCTGCATCACAGAAATGACGTCATCACTAAGGACTTCGGAAAAACGAGGATCAAAAACGTTTCTTATCATCTTACTCTAAGAAACGCGGGGACTATCTGTATACGGTTAAAATCATATGCCCCCGATATAGAAGCTCGAGGTTTCGTCCAAAGTCCGAGTCCAGGTAAGGCCACGTTCGAGCTTGAAGGACCAGACCCGAATTCGAAGGCGAAGCACGATGCATACCGAGGTCGGGTGTGTTCTACCCCGAAATAGTACCGTTATGTATATGTACCAGAATGAGCTAGATTCCTGCCACGTCATCAAAGTCATGACGCAAATCACGGAATAGGATTGTACAATTCCGTACTAGACGATTATACAGCTGTACCAAGAATATTCCCTACTGTAAATGGAAATATTCCTTATTTAGGGTTCCCCCATTATATAAGGGGGACCCCAATCATTTGTAAGACCATCTTTTTACTGAGCAAAGAATATACTCTCTACTTTTTGCCTGCTGTTCATCAGAATTGTCCCTTAGCTTAATTGTTCTTATTTTGATTTTCTTACTTAACTGTTCTTACTGCCCTGAGCCACCTCGAGGTTACCTTCTCGAGGTCTCCGTTGCTAACTAACATTGGTTTGATTCACTTCTATCTTTCATTTCCACTTCATATTTCTTGATTATTAATTGGTATTGAACTAAATCACATATCTTCAAAATCACAAATCAAGTTTAGTTGTTACTCGTATTTTCGAGGTAAACAGTTTTATTGTAGAACTAGAATATTGGGGAAATCTATTAAAAGAGAATCTAGACCAAGAAATTCTTCAATGGAACAAAGAAGATAGAAAAGGACACTTGTGAAATGTTTTCTATTTAAAAATAATTAAAATAAACCGTTGAAGCACCAACACCAACTTTGTCATTTTGTATATCTTTTTGGGTCAAAGGATAATATACCTAATAATATATTGTATAGTAAGATAAGACTTTGTCCCTATAAGGTTATTTTCAAAAACAAAAGTTTCGAAACAGGGAGAAAGTCATAATACGTTGGTATATGAGTCCAAATGACTCGATCAACACTAATTGAGACGTCCAAAAAGCAAGAAAAATTGAGTATATCGAGCATTAGAGGATGCAACTATATTATGAGAAAAAGTATTCAATTTAAGCTCTAGATAGAATTCAGTAAATTTCTGAACTCGAATTCATAGAATTTAAATTCAAAATTTACCTTTAATTTTTGGCAAAAAGATTGCCAATGATTAGAATTACAAAGAATCATTCTAAGCATTCTACACAAAATTAAGAACCACAAATACAAACACAAGCCACAAATAACAAAATAAGACACAGACACAAAAAATAGAGAGATTTACAATTACTTACACAAAAAATAAGACACATGAAGGAAGATAATTTTATGGACTTTACTCATTTAAGTTTTTAGTGCTTTTTCTTCTAATTTCTCGATCATCAACATGGCGGAATCAAAATTTTTTTTTTGGTTTCCCACTCGGTATCTGGTGTACGGTACCAACATTGGAACCCGACTATATTCGAATTCGTACTGGGTAGGGCCCCATTCGGGGGGTAGCGCTCCCTACCAAGGATTTTTCCATACCCCGAGCTCGAACTCGAGACCTCAGGTTAAGGGAGGACCAGCCCCATCCATTGCACCACTTAATATAAAAAGATTCAAAAATACTAATAGAATATTGCAAAAGGGATTTGAATACGTGATCTAAAGTAATTTTTGAACTCTTAGCTCTGGCGCTTTACTCGACTTTTTCTTATATTAAAGGAATTCTATTATTTATATGTTAAAGAAAATCATTCAACGATCCCGAATTAATCATCAAGTGAGTATTTGTTTTCTCTCCTCATGTCTCTCTTTTCACATCTAGTGAAGATAACTAAAACTTCTATAAATTTTTGACTTGCAAATGGTCAATGAAAACGTGGTTATATGATATAAAAAGGAAAAAATTTAAAGACTTTCAGAAATAGGTTGACTTTGTTTCTTATTAAGTCCAAATTAGCCCTGAATTATCTGTTATTAAGACTTTAGGAGCTCGATCGGTTAGGTGTTCAATTGACTAATGGAACAGATTCATGAATAATTTGAGTGTACTCAAACTAATTTATGTTTATCGGAGCGGTTTTATATAAGAAATCGGCCCTAAAATAAGATATAATGTGTCCCATTGACTTTGACTTGTTAGGAATAGAGGCTGAAAAGAACTCTTTGTATAGGCCGGTTACAGGTACATGCGAAGAAATGATCAAAAGAGATGTATTTGCTAGAGAAGTGGACGTTCCGATCATAAAATGCATGACTACTTAACGGGGAATTCATCACAAATACTAGCTTGGCTCATTATTGTTGAGATAATGATCTACTTCTTCACGTCCACCATGCAATGTATGCGGGTATTGACAGACAGAAGAATCATGGTATCCACTTTCGAGTATTAGCAAAAGCGTTAAAAGAAAGCCAAAAAAAAAAAAATTAAAAGTGGACTGAAGAGAATTGATTAGCTCACTATTAAAGTATTTATTTTATAAAATACAGGTGTAAGGTTCAATTTTTACCAAAATATCTTCTTATTTTATAAAATACAGGTGTAAGGTTCAATTTTTACCAAAATATCTTCATTCATCTATTTCAAACCTACCTTAGCTTTCTCCCAAATAAGAAGAAAAACATAAAGTAGAAAGGTTAAAACTTAAATAGGAAGTAGTAAATCTACCGGAGAAAAACTCTGTTTGAGGTAACCATGTGTTTAATATTAAATTAACTATTGAACAAGTCTTCTAAATTTTTCTTCACCAATTACGTCCAAATTAATTAGTCCTACGTATTATCTTATCAACAAAGACTTTGAATGAGAACAAGCTAGCTAGCCGAATTACAAACTCATGCAAGATTTTGATTATTTCCTATTATCTCTAGTCCTTTAAAGATTAATTATGATAATTACACCTGAAAGAAAATAAAAGAAAAACAAGTAAAAGGGACGAGTTGTCGGTAGAGACAAAAATTGCCAGGTGATTTCTTTCTGAGTTTCTTTTGTCTAAGCTTTATAGATAGAGTAACATATACTGGAGGAAGATTTGTAATACTAGATGAATTGGTCGAAGTGCGCGCAAACTGATACGAATGTCACCATTATTATGATGTAGCAGTTCTACCAAATGATTCTCAACAAAAATATTTCCTTTATACCCTTCCCATATATCTTGGACCTAAAATAAAAAAGAAAAAGAAAAAAAACTTGAAGGGGTAATAAAAGGAAGAGCTAGGACTATTGGTAGGTGTAATAAGCTAGCTAACCAAAGAAATAATTGACTAATTCTAGAGATTGTTGTAGATATATAAGAATCAAAAATGGAAATTTTGATAGTGAAAGGATAATTAATGTTGAGTTGTATTGATTGACAAACATACTTACAGCTGGTCATACTATGAATTGGCAATATAATATAGACGACAATATAATTATTTTAAATTTAATATAGTTAAATATAATATACTAGATATTAAATTCTATTGTATAGTTAAATATATTGCATGTGTTTATTAGCTTGACGTTATATAGTTTAGTTATCAACAACACATGGTATGCATGCATTTTTTTCTGACATTTTATAGTGAGATTCCATCAATATTTTATATGACTTTTTTATTAATACTGTAATGAGTTTTTCCTCCTTCCATATTAAGTATTAAAAGCAAAAAACAATTCATTTCATAGTTACAGGCTTACTGATTTAAAACATATTATTATAAACAAAAATACAATACACGTTTTATGTTTGGAACATTTCAAACTAAAATTGGTCACAGCTGGCAGGGAAAACAGCTGTTGATAAAATGGACATTTTTGTGCTTATCTACGGGGAGCTAATTATCCTTGCCTATCCATTTATTTTTTTACCCATCAAACTAATTACTATTCATACCCATTGTAGTGTTTGCGGGTAATTGCCTCTTTTTCCTCCTTTTTCTTTTTTCTCGTTTTTCTTTATTCTTTGCTTCTTTTTTTTTTTCTCCTTTTATGTTTATTTTCCAATCATATTATTATTTATTTTCTTTTTCCACCATAATATGATTCCTTGCTCAATTTTGGCTTTTCCCCTTATTTTCTTTTTCTTTATTTCTTGTTCCTTTTCTAATTTTATTTAATCTTTTTTTCGTTTATTTCCTTTTTTCTGCATGATCTAATTTTATTCACCTTTTTTGTTCCTTTTATTTATTCTTTTTTTTTTCTGTGCAATAAAAAAAGGATAATTAATATAGTAAATATTTGTTCATCTTTTTTAATATAATTGATATAATATATATTTCTTACTTTTTCTCATTTTCTTTTTCTGTAGATCAGTTATAAGAACAACTTATACATGTTCTCTTCTCTTTTTTTCCTTTTTCTTCTTCTTTTTTTCTTTTCTAACTTCATTTATTATTATTTCCAGATTATTTTTTCTTTTAAATTTTTTCATAATGTAATTATACACGTATTTTTTGCTACTTTATTTTGTTCCTTTTTATTTTTTTCTCTATTTTTTCACTATATCAACAAATGATAACTGATATAGTATATTTATCTATTTATTTTATTTTTATGTATTAGTTATTAGAAAATAACTTATTGTAAGATATAGTATACCAAAATAATATATTAATAGTAGTTGAAGTATAATATATTACTAGCAGTTGAAGTATATTATTGCAACATACTATGACACCCGCATAGTATATATCATATACTGACATGTTATCATAGAGGACTAGTCATTTCTTCACCAAACAAAATACTCATCAGTCCTCTATGATACCACATGGAATATATCAAATACTAACATAGAATCATAGAGGTCTGGTTCACTCTTTCGATAAACACACTCAATCATCTATGATACCCACATGGTACATATCATATACTCATAGGGTATCATAAAGGTCTGGTCCATTCCTTTCAGAAAGACACCTAGTCCTCTATGATACCAACCTGGTATATATCATATACTGACACGGTATCATAGATGATTGGTTCATTCTTTAAGAAAAATCATTAGTCCTCTATGATACCCATATGGTATATATCATATACTATCACAGTATCATATAGTACTAGTTTATTCTTTCAAGAAAATTGGCAGTGTATTGTTATAATTAATGATATACTTTTGAATTAATAATTTATACCAACATAACATATAGTATAACATATTGGTATACAATACAACTTTATGTTCTTTGTTAGTTCTACTTAATTTTGCCCTAAATTCCAAAAATCTACTCAAAATATCTCCACCAAACTTACTTAAAATTTAGCCATAGCCTTCAATCAACATTTCGAACATAACTCGATAAAAATTTAATCAAAACAACTGTAAAGTGAGATTTTTCCTATTATTTTCATGGAACTCCATCAAAAAATTCATTTAAGAAAATATTTGCAAGTACCTAGTTGAAAAAAAAAACTTATTTATTACTGTATACTGTTATATTATATTGTATACTATAATAGTATAATGTTATTATAACTATGACTTTAGCTTTGCACAATAGCACCTAGTGGATTCTACAAAATAGCAGTTGAAGTATACTATTATGGTATATTGTGTACTATCACAACATAATGTTGCAGGATATTGTATATTATTACAATATACCATCACAGTATATTGAATACTATAATAAATACTGTTGTAGCATAGCTATATACTCCTACGGTATATTGTATACAGTAGCGGGATACTATTAGGTAACTATGTCCTTCTTCGATTATTATCGTATACCGTTACAATATATTGTATACTATAACAGTATACTAGTGTAGTATAGCTATATACTCCTACAACATATTATATACTGTACCAGTATACTGTTGGGTAACTATGTTCTTTTTCGATTTTCAGCTGAAAAATTCAATCTCAATCATCTCAAATCAATACCAAAGACAATCAAATTTCAGTATGAACTTCAAGAAGGTACTATAAGCAATATTTAATAACACCCACTTTGCACCAAATAAGTAATCTTCAAAATAAAAATTTTAAATTCAAGAGCTTCAAGCCCGACAATAGTAGATATTCAAATACACATAAACATTCAGATCTGGGAAGATTTCTCGGAGGTACTATAAGCAATATACACCCACTTCAAATCTAATATCAAAATCTTCAAGTTGAAAAATCATATATTTGAAATTTTGGAAAAAGACTAAGAAAATCTGTGAAATTTTAATTTCAGCAAAAAATATGAAGTGCAAAATCCGAGCAATCATGAGATTTTGATAGAAAAGTGACGAGATTACATGAAAAATAGCGGGGTCAACTGGATTTCATAGGTTATTTAAAGAGAAAGCTCTGGCATTTTGCACTTCAAAGGGTAAAGGGAATGTTTTTCACTAGATTAAGCTAGCACTGAGAAAACAAATCAAAAGGCAAAACGGAATGGGTAGGTTGGATAAAATGTTTCGGCTGAATAGGTAGGTTTTGTAGAAAACTTTCATATGGGTAATTATTTTGGATTCTATGAGCATTTAGTATAGATTTCCCTATCTTATCTATGGCTTGACCATCTTTGTCCCTTCCATGGGTCATATTACTTTGTCCAATAAGATAAACCATTCAGCACAACCAAATGTCGGCCCAAGTGTACAGTTAGCCACTAATAAGATATATATCTACTTTTAAGTCACTGTTTAAAATGTCTTTAGTCTTTAGCCACTGCTTTAATAAACTTTACGCGCCCGGACGAAAATACCCTTCTGCTCATAAAGTTCAGGACCAAGTGTCCTTAACTTATGAGCTTGTTACTATAAGTTCAGGACTAGTTGTCCTTAATTTATGAGCTTGTAAGTCTAAGTTTAGGACTATTTGTCCTTAACTTTTGAACTTGGAACTCGAAGTTCAGGACTACCTGTCCTTAATTTCTGTGCTTGTAACTCTAAGTTAAGGACCAAGTGTCCTTAATTTTTGAACTTCCAACTCTAAGTTCATGACCAAGTGTCCTTAACTTATGAGATTGTTACTGTAAGTTCAGGACTAACTGTCCTTAATTTATGAGCTTGTAAGTCAAAGTTAAGGACTACGTGTCCTTAGTTTTTGAGCTTGTAACTCTAAGTTCAGGACTACATGTCCTTAACTTTTGAACTTGTAACTCTAAGTTCAGGACTACATGTCCTTATATTTTGAACTTGGAACTCTAACTTCAGGGCTACCTGTGAATTCAGCATAAATATTGTTTATACTCAGAAATAAACAATGTTTGATGCATTGTTAAAAAGCAAGTTCTACACCAAATGTTAAGTATCGGATGTTAATTCTGCAATAAAATTAAGTTTCAAAGAAACATGATATGCATTGCTCGTTTTTGTTATGTGTGTGTGTGTGTTTGTTTTGTCTGGTGCAGCAAGTCTGTGATCCAAAACAAAAATTCAAGTTGTAAAATCAAGAAATCAGAGCCAATGTATTCGATGCAGAGAGAAGCGAGGATTTGGGAAGAAAAGCAATGGAAGAAAGGATAAAAATATCTTTTCATATTAAATTTAATAGAGTAGTGGCTATTTTTGCT
This sequence comes from Nicotiana attenuata, assembly GCF_001879085.1. Taxonomy (NCBI): domain Eukaryota; kingdom Viridiplantae; phylum Streptophyta; class Magnoliopsida; order Solanales; family Solanaceae; genus Nicotiana; species Nicotiana attenuata. The sequence goes on from NW_017672961.1 coordinate 114,397, forward strand.
CAACATTAGAATTGCTGGATAAAAAATAAATATCACCTTAAATAGTGGCTACCCCACGCCATTTTTACCAAAATGTCGGATTTCTTAGAGCCGTTTGGATTAGCTGGTTGTAAATAGTTGATTAACTTGAAGTGCTGAAAAGTATTTTTAAGTGTTAAAACTGATTTTTTTAAATAAGCATTTACGTGTTTGGCTAGATGTACTGAAACTGATAATAAGCAATTGATGTGTTTGGTAGAAAAAAACTGATAAATAATTCTTTTATTAAAATGACTAAAATATCCTTTAAAACTTTACAAAAGATTATAAATTAAACAAAATGTAAAAAAAAAAAATATGAACTACGAATAATGGAAATAGTAAAGAAAGTTAAGAAAATTTAATNTCAGCTAAAAAGTCATAAGTTGGGGTGACCAAACCAAAAAGTGTTTATAAGCCTGTTTGACCAGCTTATAAGCTTCGCCAAACATCTTCTTAGTCTTTTGCTAATCAAGTTAGTTTAAAAACATGATTATTACCTCTATTTTAATTTAAATATGAGAAAACGTTCAAATTTCTCCATGTACTATTGGTCTATTTATACTCTTTTATTGTTAACTAGTTTCTATGCTACGTGTGTTGCACGTAGATCTTTAATCAATTTTTTATGATAAGAGTAAGAATTGATGCACATGAATCTTCCACTTGATAATCTAACGACATTATATTTGGCTCCCTCTGTGATTTGTAAAGAAATTTTAGTGACTCCCAAGAGATTAAGATCAATGTTTTAATATCTGCAAATGGAAGTCAATGTGAAATAATCTAGGGAGATCGCATCTTCCTCTTGTGGTTATGGTTTAGGCATGAAAAAGTAGAAACAAACAGTTAGATTATTAGAAATATATATATATATATATATATATATATATGCATCGACTTAAACGTAAGTATAATCCACTTTTTATCTTTATCCTATTCCAAGCCGTCACAATGGGCATAACGAAGAAGTAGTGATAGTTCAATTGCCAAACCCATAATTAAGAAGAAAATTTAATGTTTAATACCGCTATCTCTGCCGTTAAAGTGTTAAATCAAAGAGTTTTAGCAGTAAAATTTTAATATATTTTACAGATCTGTTATTAATTTCTCGAAATTCTTGGTGATATCTAAAATCTTCTCATCAAATTTATGACATAGATTTGCTATCTGTAACAAAAGAAAGACAAGGTGAAAGTAAGTTATTGAATTGAAAGTTAAATATCATCAGCACAATAGTAAAAACCTATTAATTCTAGGCAATTGCAACTATAAATATGAAATTTATCTTTTACAGAGGTAACACACATGTTTCTACTGCAACTTGGAGGCAGAAATATTTATTTTGAGCGTACCAATTTTAGAAGACGAATCCTTGATGGAATTAAATATAATTAACGTAAGAGTAGTAATGTCTTTCAAATAGAAGTCCTATACCAAACTTAGTTTGAACATAAACGATTTCAATTCATGGTTGAGGCTGATCCACCGAATTTGAGCTTACATTGTAGTTAATATCAAATTAGGTAAAGTTGAATATTACAAATTTACAATTTTATCCAATATAAATTATTTTTAGGAAGGAATAATTTAGTATTTTAGGGGTATAAAAGTCAGTTGAAATTTTAAGGATATATTCGTCGATTAACATTTAGCATTTTAACATTCGTACTTTTATAATAATATAGATAGATAGATATAGATATAGATAGATTAGCAAATCGTCTTATATTTGCCATTGTCGTCAACACAACTCCCTAGTGAAGTAGGCGGATTCCACATATTTACTTAGAGAGAAAAATATCCAAATTTATACCTCAACTTCTAACTTTGGTTTAAAATATCCTCAGGTTGGCTTTAATGTCGAGAAAAAAAATGAGACTTTTTTCTTAGGGAAAGTTAATAACAGATCAAAAAGTTTAACGAAAAGCAAAATTACTCAATTTCATTTAGTACAATAGCAAATTTGACATTTTTTCTTTACACGTATATCTAGTAACATATGCCACAATTATGACACATGTCTCATCCCTATTAAACTTTTGTTAGGGGCTACCAACCATACTTATCATGCCAAAAAATGTTGGCCAGATAAGCTCTAGCTAAGGCATCATGAGTCATGAGTAGTCTTTTCTATTACCCCCCCCCCCCCCCCCACCCCCATATATACATCTTTCAATAATGTATTCAATAATACTATAACACATAATGTGTGATATGATATGATTGACCTCACATTCAGGACTGCTAGATAATGGAATATATACATCATTAAGCCATCACTTTTTATGTATTTATTTCTTGGTCAAGGTATTTTGTGAGATAGACTTAATGCTGCTAGACTTTATGTCACAGAAAGTTATCTCTTTGTTGAAGTACTTTTTAGTGGAAAAATCGAGTGCCAATGTCCAAGAATTACATGAGTAAGATCTATCCAATGGCAAAGGGTAGGTCACTATTCAACCTTCAGCTATGTGTGAAGTCCGAGGGATTAAAAGAAAAGGGCAGCCCGGTACACTAAGCTCCCGCTATGTGTGGGGTTCAGAGCCACAAGTCTACTGTAGGCAACCTTACCTTGTATTTCTACAAGCGGTTGTTTCCACGGCTCGAACCCGTAACCTCCTACAGTCCGAGGGAGTAAAATTCGAAAATTTACTGACCCAAATCCAGATCAAGTTAGCAGGCCTAACTTGTACTTATGATCATCTCACTTGCACAATCACATTTTTGGTTCAAGGGCTGCTCGCCCTACCGAAACACCAAAAGCTTTCGAGGCTTACACCTCGCTATCACAGGACCTAAAAAAAGTTTTCAGTAGCACCCTTAGAATCTGAGTCTTTTAAAGCGCCAGCAGTAGTAGTTGCAGCTGTGGGTAGGGCTGTGCCGTGGCGTGGATACCTAGTTGATCGGTTGACAAGCTATGACATGGTATGGGATTTTCTGTAAAATGCAGTAAAACTTGTGTTTGTCACGGCCTAATTTCAAACAACAAATACAACAACGACCCAGTGGAATCCCACAAGTGGGGCCTGGGGAGGATAGTGTGTACGCAGACCTTACCCCTACTCAGGGGTCACGACTCAATTCCATTAAGCATAATGCAGTTTATACCAGAAAAGAATGTTCAAACAACTCAAACTATAAGTAAGATATCATAAGAAGACAACTCAACAACAAAAAGTGTTTAGTTTGTCAAGAAACCTGAGGATCAAAATTAAACTATATATATACAGAGATCTATTTACATTATGCATTTTGTAACGTACAACCCAACTTCATGCAAAAATGGAGTGGTCTAGTAATTGTTCTATAAAACAAACAAAAAGGCACCGTCCCGTGTTCAGTATTTTAGTTTTCCTATCATCAGCCAATCCTGTATGTAAAATATGCACACCCTACTTGACATTCAGTGAATTGCTTTGCTGTGTCAATACTTGAAGAATCCCTTTCAATATTAAACGCTTCCTATCCCGATTTGAGTACCAGGAGCTAATATTCGTGTCAGCTCTGCCCATTAAATAGAGAATGGTGCAGCAGAGCTACTAATAACAAGAAGGTTAGAGCCATTTGAGCAGTCAAACTAGAAGCACCTGACAGAGAGTGAGCACCTACTAAATGTACTGATCCAGTAATTTCATCCTTCAATCCAATGCTCGATGAGCCTGTAATAAACCACGATAAGATTTTGATGAGTTAACATTGAGACTGAACAGTGGAGGCAACAATATAATAGTCTCTCTTTAAACTCAAAATTTCAAGCAACTGACAGCATCATTCAGTTTGTTCATATGTAAAGGAATTAATGATATTACTAGAGATAATGATCTCTGTAGTGGCAGGGGCACTCATCATATTGAAACTGACTTCGAGATATCATGTGTATTCAGGTCAATTGAAAGAGCCAGGTTCTACGTCAAATTTCAATTACATTATCAGATCCAGGAAGCATCATCATCGTAATGTAATGAGACCATTTATACCAGGGACAACCTAGAGAAATGAGGGAAAGTATACTATTACCAACATCCCATTGTCAAAACTCAAAAGGCATGATTATTTTTCTCTTCGCGGTACTTATCATAACATGAACACTTGAGTAGCAAAATTTCCCAAAAACAAAAAGAAGCTAAAAATCCGCAACACTAAAATTGTTTATCTTTTGACCAGCAGATTACTCAATGGATAAACTACCCTGATTGGAGAAAAATTCTTCAGGATGGGCGCAGTCGCTCAAATTCAACAAAAGTTAACACAGAAGAGAAGCATAACATCAAATGCAATATATCAATACATAATTTTAGCTATCAAACTGATACAACTTACAGTTATATTCAGTCCAACCAATAGCCTGCTTCTCAAGATCATACAAGACTAGCTTATTTGAGAGAACCAAATCTGCAAGCACAACCAGAAGTTTACCGCAAATATTATCTTCAAGTTCAAACAGATCCAAGGAGACATAAGAGCATGATTAAAAGAACTCACATGCATTTTTAATCAGATTATCACAGCAATTAACAAAAGAAAATACTGTAAAAGGAATTGAAAGAGAACCTGGTCTGAACCAAAAACCAGGTTTTGTACCACTTTGACTTACACCCAGGGTTAAATGCAGTACACTCAAATGGACAAGGACTACTCCATACAATGTCAAAATACTTATTTCCTGAATCTAATTTGCTTGGCACTCTTTTTTTTTGGTCAGTCTCAAAAAGAAAAATCTTGTTGTAGACCCCACTTGATGCAAAGAAACAATTTGGTACTAAAGGTAGTTTTTGGTTTTTTATGCACATTTAGCTTATGTATCAAAAGTCTCAATTCTTTATTGAATACTATGTCTAGAGAAATACCGCCAAAAATTGGGACGGAAGAAGAATAAATTTGAGATAGCTCCCTTTGCAAAATAGTGCTAGTTTAAGATATCAATAGTTGGCAGGTTTTACAATAGACAGCAGTTTAGATCTCATATGTGGGCATTCTCTTTCCACCAATCTTTTCTGTAACCATGAAGCAAAACAAGTGATATGGCTACAGGTGAATGTCTCCCATTCATTAGTTAGCTAGCGAAATTGATGATGTTGATAATGATGGATGTTTAAAGAGCATGAGTTCCCCAAAACATTGGGATGCTTTATGTTGCAAAATGACATCAACAGTGTGCAAAAAACACAAGCCTAAGTACGTCATCAACGTCCAATTATTAGCCGTTCAACCTAATAGGAGAATGACAGAAATACGTAAGTGAAAGAAAAATACAGAACAAAGGAATTAAAGAAGCAGTCAACAACGGCAACCATAGAAGTACTCCGGAGTTATTACTCCTCTGCAGCCAAACTGAAGGGAAAATTAAACCTAAATATTCCCCAGTTCAAAGGCAATTGAACAATTTGATACTCTTGGCATTTGCAATCAAAACGAAATAAACATAAGTAGGAAAAACACACCTCCAAAAACCGTGAGGTTCCATTTGTCCCGAGATAGACTACCACTATTTTGCCATCCAATGCAAAATAAATCTTCCTAAAAAACGTGCAGAAATCAAATATCCTCTCGTGTTCAAACAAAAATAAATAAGCATGACCAACAATGAAATGAAATGGCAGGTGGAAAGAGGGGCAATTATATAGAAAAGAAACAATCCCACTTTGATTCGCCAAATATTACTACTTTCACCACCCAATTTGATAGGAGATAAAAGGCACAGCAGTAAAAATAGAATCCCTGAAACAGCAATCTCAGCTTTGACTCGGAAGGCGATAGCTTCCAACTTCAGATGACTTGGTGAGTGAAGATTTCTAACTATAAATGCTGAATTCAAAGAAAAACTGGGTGGCAACCAATTTCAATTCAAAAATTACCTCCTGTCATAATAATACAAACTCATTATCTAAACTAAACCAACTCACCGATGTAATGAACATCTCCTGCTAAGTTAGTGTTCATCCAACATAATCATACAGAGCATATAATGTTGCAATTTCAAAATCTTACAATCTATAAAAAGCAAAAGAGAAACTATCTTAAAATGCATTAAGCCAGATATTAAAACAAGATACTCATAAGTACTAAAAGATTCAATAGCTGACATCAGAGAAGGAATACTGCAAAGGGCCAAGAACCTCTCTAAAGACCAAGAAGCTCCATTTGTAAACACTTTGCAAATTTTGAGGTTGAGATTGCAGAAAAAGAGGTTTTAATGAATCATCGAAAAAAAGAAGAGTAAAAACAAGAGATTACATGTCATTATCCCCAAAAAAGAGGAGAATACATGCTTACACCTTAGAAAACATGGGCAACAAACTTTGGCTCTGAACATATGAGGATATAATTTGGTTAAAGGACTTCAAAGCTCGCCCATTTTCTGCTAGTTTGTTGGATATATGCTGCTTCGATGTCCTTCACATTACATTCACAGCATGTCGTCTAGTGGTATATCCTAACCTAAGTTGCTCCGACATGGCAGTTTAGATGCCTCACCTCCGTCGACACGACACTAGTATGGGTGTGGGTATGGGATCCGTACCGGATCCGATCAAACAATTTTGGGTACTTTGACTACGTCGGACAGAAAAATTCGAGACGAGATACAATTTGGTTCCCAAAATCAGAACCAAAACTAGGATAAATTTGAAGAAAATAGCATACTTTATCTAGGAAATTAATCATTTACTTATCTACAACTAGAGAATAAAAAAGAAATCTACACTTTACAAGCTATACGTAAAATTTCTCATAATTTAGAGATATTTTTATTTTTTTGAATTAATTTTAGCCGAATCCCCGCATCCGTATCCGTACTAGGATCCGTATCCCGGAATCTTAGAATTTACATCTCGAAGGATCCCCGTGTCGGACACCCGCACCCGTGTCCAAGCTACTTAGATCATAACCAGAACTACTTTCTTCAAGTAGTGCAGTAATAAGAAGAAACTTTTCTTAAAATCAGGAAAGATGATTGTTTAGTTAAGAAGACGAGCATATATCTATATTTTACTCATCTCTCTTTGACATTTGTTAAGTTCAAGGAGTGAGTTGTTGTCTCCTTACGTCACGAGCTAATTTTTTGGGTTGCTTTAGTCCATATTTGGCCAAAATCATATGCAGCCCTCCAAATGTCCAAACTTGAGCATACGGGGAAGGGGAATTTAAGTGTCCCACATTGTTGAGGGAATATGTTGTTGTCTCCTCATATGATCATGGAGAATTCCTCACCTCACGAGCTAATTTTGCAGATTAAATTAGGTCCAAAGTCCATTTTCTTAAGATTGATTATTGACTTTCTTTTTTGATTGGTGAAGATCATTGTAGCAATAATGATTTGGAGGATGGAAAAATTTCTTAGAGGATGTCAACAGACGACCCCAACAAGCTTGGGCTTGATGCATGTTGTTGTTGTTGTTGTTGTTTTTGTTGTAGTATGTCAGCAGAAGTTTCATATGAACCTATGCTTCAGAGTAATTATTTGCTTTCATTTTCAGTAGTTACATAGGAAAAAGATTGAACCATGGAATCTGCCTAGATTGCTGGGACATCATAAAACTCAAATATGTCCAGATGATAAAAGGGAAGTTGCCACCTATTTCGCAGCTAAGTAACAAATGCACATCTACTGCTTTATAATTATTCAATGCTAAAGAATTGGCAGACTATCCTTCCAACAATTTGTTATGGCCCGACAACTGCTACACTTTTTTTTTGGATACATAAGATCGCAAATTTTATTGATGTAAACTGTAAAAAAGAGAATGCCATTCAAAAGTATATCCAAAAGATTGGGGTCATTACAGGTTGCACAAAATGGTAGAAGCTAAGAAAGTCAATCGCGTCTTGGGCTTCTAACAAATTAGCCAAGGTCATGTTGCACCAAAACCTAAGCAAACACATACGTTTGATTTTAAGCTTTACAATTTTTACATATATAATTACTCGCCAACTCCATTCTAAATAGACAAGACTCCAAAAGTCATAAAATTACTAAGTTAAACCAGGAAAAGGAAAAATTGATACTTTTTTACTGGCTAAAAAGATGATTTGCAAAAGATAAGATACTTACATAGGGGAATAGATACTCATGTGGACGAACTCTTAAAGAAACAGAATTTTCAAAATGAAAATAAACTTGAGGGAATCCATCATCAACACTGCAAGTAGGAAGCAAAAGTTACATTCAAATCAGTTAATCTGAAGGGCTCGGGAATCTGTAATAGACGGAAGAGAAACAATCAAGAACGAAGTGGTACATATAAAGAAAAGGAAATAAAGCAAGAAAAAGAAAATTAAGGATCTGGTTTATTAACATAGTTCATCTCAGCATTGACCACTGGGGTGAATGAGTCCTACATATTAGCAGATTCTTTTCTCTTATCTTTAGTTCCTTTTTCTTTCTTGACTAGTGATGAAACAGTCAAGATGAAATAACTAAATGCCGCAGCAGCTTATATCAAGTGGGTGCATGTTCTACAGATCAATATACAATGAAAAATGATAGCTATTCTAGTACCCCAGAAGTGCTAAAAAAATTCAGGCAAATTATTGGACTACAAATAGATCAGGTTACAAGACTGAAAGGTAGAAGTAAAATTGAACATTGCATCCATTTTCGTCCTATTTCCACTAATTTAGATAATCTATTTGGCATTAACGTAATTATGAAGTGACAGTTCTATCTTGAGATGAAAATGGTAGTCGATATCTTTTTAATCGGATAGAATGGTAAACAATTTCACATCTATATAAATTATATCTCAAAAAGTACAATATAAATGTAAGAGCAGAACAACTCCAAATGCCACTGTTTCTGGATAAACAAGCATGAAGCATGAAGTATCTACCTGTTGAACAAAATACAAAGAATAAAACAAATTCATATCATCTATAGACACAGCAAACAACTAAGTTCCCTCAGCATGCACCATACCTTCCAGAGTAATCAAAGCACGTATACTCATCATGAACTGTACGTAATCTCAGATCAGGTTGCCAGGAGAGTATCTAACAATAATTAAAAGGATACAAATGTTTCAAACTTTTAGATATTAACATCTGAAATTCAAATTCCAACATTTATGATTCATTTAAGAAACTAATTGACCTCCAAAAAGGAGCAAGGGAGATAGCTGGCTACCTTTTTCACTAGTGGCCCATAAATCACCTCAGGAAGATAAGCCAAGGTTGTTCCACTGTCAATTATAACTCCCTTGTTCTCTCCATTTGTAAATACATCAGCAGAAAAGTTTAGAATTTGATAACCAACTTCAACGGCTGTCATATTGACATTGTAGTGTTGCCTAAGTTATTTCAGGATCATGTCAGTATGAAACATTAAACTCTTTTTGATATGCCGAAGTATAGGGCAGAGAATATGTGATGCTGAATTACAAAACAAGACCTGGAAAGACGTGAAATTTTCCGGGAAGACCAGTTGTATGAGAGTTTTTTAATAGATAAGTTATATGATGGATATACAGAGAGATTAACCCAAAAAAAGGTAAAAGTACTGACTATGCTAATAACTGAAGCTATATCAAGTGAGTTCATTTATTGTTATTTGCACGTATAGGAGATTTTGAGATCCATGAAATAGTTCCAGTTAAGAGGGCATTCCTCGGAAGGAACATAGGAACATGGTTCACAATAGAAGAATATTTAATGACGCACAAGAATTATTCGACCACAGCTATAAGTTCTTTTAGTGAAATAGCTCTCTACTCTACTCACACAAGAATTATTCGACCACAATGAATCTACTTGCAGGAATGAAAACATACACAAAGACATATAGCAAAAGCAATTAGGACTACTGCCCCATATTAACTCATCTTTTTGTTGAAGTGTGTGACCATATCATCTAAATTCTTAAGTTGTTAGAGAGTACCATTTATTTCAATAAATATGTTTTCAACGCCTCCTCATGTGCGGACCTGATTATATGTTTTATGGGCCAAGCACGTGAAAATTCTTTTGACAATTGGTTGTAGTGAGACTTGAAAGCAAGACCTCTTGCCTGCCCTAATATCATGTTGAAGCGTGTGACTATCTCATCTAAAAGTTTAGGCTGTTAAATGGAACGTACATTCTTATTTACTTAATTATATCTTCAACAGTAATAAATGTATGAATCAAGCTCATTGTTCACCATACAGATAATTCATGTTTTAAGGGTAAGGTCTGCGAACACACTACCCTCCCCAGACCCCACTTGTAGGATTACACTGGTTTTGTTGTTGTTGTATTCTATCACAGACAGGACCCTCTCTAGAGTAGTTGAAGAGCTAAATTTTACATCCTATAACTCTGTCATTCTGACTCTAAATAGGGAACCAAGACATCAGGACTCAGAGGATAGACAAAAATAAATGACTTAACTAATTATATTTTCCAGTAGAACAGGATGTCTGAGAATAAGCCAGTTCCAGGAAAAGAGTTTTACAAGTCCCTAGATATTACTCAAAATCGATATAAATTATATACTCGGAATCCCTAAATAGAAACTATGATGCAAAATTATGGTAAAATAAGGGCTCCTCTATTTTTCTTCTCTGATGAATAGGAATAAGGAAGGTGTCTCATCAAAGCCCTGAAAGAGAAAGCTAGGTTCTGAAATGAGGCAAATCAATGACAGACATAACTTCAAAATTTAAGTTGAAGACTTAAAAGTAATAAACTAAAAGAATTGGTCTCCTAGGAAAATGCTACTGGCAGACATTGGACCATTTAAAATTGTTTGGTGGTTGAAATATTAAAAGCCAACAAGAAGATATGCATTAAAACTACTAAAATAAATTAGAACCTAGTAGGACAATTCACATACTGGTTTGGTACTAATGCTGTCATGTTTACTTTTGGTTTAACAACGTTCCCAATGGCAAATATACCACCACCATTCACACCATCCAAGCAATGTGCAAACATTTTCTTCACTCTTCCAGATGAAGCCAGCTGAGAAAGCATGGATGTATTTGATTTCCCAAATCCCAGAACCCCATCAAGAGCATCATCTGAGGAAGTTAGATCTTCAGACTGTGTACCCCCACACCTGCGCGTACAAGAGGAAGAACGTCAATAAACTTACCCCAAGAGAAAAAGAGGAGGAAATGCAATAAACGAATTAATAGAAAATGTGTCACCTGATCCCAACCCAATAAAAGCACAATCATGGGGTCCAAATAAGAATGTTCAACAGTTTCAAAACAAAAAGAAGATAACAAGCCCGTGTACAAGAAGTATACCAAAAGGTAGAAAACCTACAAAAAAAGAAATGTGATTTTCTAGAAAGAACACCCAACCTTATATACATAAAGGTACCTCATGGGTGCACCGAAACGCAGATAAAAGGCTATTCCTCAACGGTGCGAAACCAATCTCTACCCCTTCAAAAGCTCTCCTATTTCCCTCTTTCCAAATGACCGACATTAGTGCTAGTGGGGCAAACCCTCCATGACCTCCGTCTTATCCTCCTTTTACCAAAATTCCAACTGAATAACATTTCTTTCACAGTGACTCACTATCACCTAAAGTACACCAAACCATCTCAGAAGTTCCCACCATAAACGAGATATTACCAGACAATGTAGAAGATGGTACGTCTTCACCGGAGCCCATAGACATATAACACCAACTGATGTTGGAAATTTTCCTCTTCCTGAGATTCGTAACTGTCAAGATCGCCCCTCTTGCTGCTAACCAGGTAAAAAAGTGCAAGTTTCTGAACATCTTAGGAATCCAAACCAAAAGGTAAGGCTATGCAAACTTCTTTCAAACCAATAGCTTCTCGCAATAAGACTTTCAGACTAAGCACCACTATTCCTCGACCCGTGCCTCCAAACATTACGGAAATCCTGTAAATTGCTTTGTTTGTGTTTAACCAGGCTTTGGCATTCTGTCACCTCCCAATCTTCCACCTATGTCCCCAAAAGCTTACCCTCCTGCCATTCCCAACCCTTAAAGACACATTACTGTTGAACTCTTCTCACCCCTTGGAATATATTTCTCCATACGCCATATCCAAAAGGCATAGTGACATTTTGGTCCTCTAGCCCCCTTCCATAACCCCATATTTCTCCACTATCACCTCTCTCCATAGAGCATTCTTTTCTATCCCAAGCCTTCTTAAACATTTCCCTAATAAGGCCTTATTGAAAATCCTTAAGTCTTTAACCCCCAAGCCCACCCATCAGTTTGGAGATGTAACAATCTCCCGCCTCACCTATTGGAATGTTCTTGCCCCATCTTAAGAATCTCATAAAAAAAATTCGTTGGACTCTTTACAGCTTTTCTGTGACATTAGCTAGTGCATATAACAGACATGAAATATGTAGGGATGCTTGATAGTGTGCTCTGAATAAACACTTCCTTGCCTCCTGTGGACAAGCATCTTATTTCAAACTTTCAAGTCACTTTTAGACACTCCACAGTACCGGAAAACATTCTGGTTGATCCTTGTTTGAAGCTCCTACAAGCCCATGTAATCATTATGAAGAGCGCCAACCTTAAAATTCAAAACCTGAGCTAGAGACTCAATATTCTCCACCCAGATAATTTAAGTTTGGTCATAGATCCCAAATTTATTTTGAAAAATCTGATTTGGGTGAAGTTTGGTTTGAAGATGAAAATGTGTTTGGACATACGTTTTCAAAACATATTTTCCAACTTTATTTTGGAAAAACATATATATAATTCCCAAGTTTTGGGATTTTGGCCCAAAATCAGCTCAATAGCTGATTTTGGGATTTGGGATTTGGGATTTGGCCAAAATATGGGCAAAATTTATGGCCAAAATGAGTTTTGAAAATAAATCCCAAATTTATTTTGGCAAAACTCATGGCAAAACGGGGATGCCTTCATTGTTTCCAATCTCCGGAAACAATGAAAGCATCTTAAATTATCAGGCAACGTAATGTCATTAGATCTAGGCTGGTGAAATATTTTCTACATTGTTCTAGTGGTGCAGCTCGTTTCACGTGCACTCAGCAATAACTTGGAGAAAGAAGATAAGAAAGCACCCAAATAGAACTTTATCAAGAATGGAGCTGAGAACTGCTACTTAAAAAGAAAAGGTTGAGACGCAGTCATGAAACAGTGAACATAGAGTCAAAAGACTCCAACCAGAGAAGAATAAGTGAGGAACCCTCGCATCACCTAAAGCAACAGATTGACTGTTTTTCAAGACACTGTCACATAGACTGCATTTAGTTCACATAGGGAGAGAGGGACTATTTGATTCACTTCCCCGAGTATCCCCTAGCAATCCTCTCTTCATCTCCTCTAGAGAAACACTTATGTTATTTGGTAAAATTAGGAGACAATTAAATAAGATTCCTGTGTTTCTGCTTTTAGAGAATTAAAAAAGTGAATCAAGAGATGAAATCAAGAAAAGAGAATGTGGAGAAATGTGCAATCAAAGAACTCTCTCTCCTACTTCTTAGGCTAAACCAGGAAACTGACATTTCTCTCTTTTACTTCCCCTCTTTCTTATCCCCTGCAGCCCCACTAGAAATATCTCGAGATTCCTGGAAGGCTGAAAAAAGTAAAGTTTGAATTTACTTCTGCTCTGAAAAGAAGGAAAATAAAGCCAAATCAAGATCAAATTGTGAATAATTCTAGAATATAGAAGACAATACGGGCATCAATAAGAAAAACTGAAAACGGAATACGACGGACTCCTAAGATGATACCATGTTCTTCCTAGGACTTCCCCTTCAACTACCTAGACATCAAGTTTCATTTGAGAATTATATGATTTCAACAAGCTATTGACGAATTTTCTTGTTCTCAGAGTACATCCAACATATATCTTACCCAAAAATTACACTTCCATTTGATGATTTAGTTTGGAGATCACCGGAAACCTGGTCATATTGAACAATGTCCTCCACAAAGTAGCCCAAACTATAGCTTCCATCTCCATAAGTTTCACTAAAAAAACATGACGTGTTACCGTAGCATCCTGATACTGAACCCTTATTGACATCCTTGCAATACTGGTGTCCACAAGAAACTAATTTACCAGAGAGAGAATCCTTTCGATTGTAGAATGCTAGCTCCAGCTGCCCAAAAAACACATTTAGATTAGAAGGGAGGAAGAGAGCATGACAGATATCTTTTCTTTTACTTTTTTTCTGGGAGCAAGCATATACAGAGAGCTGAATAAGGATATACAATCAAAAACATAAGAAACGTACACCATGATATCCTCTTCTGGGGCATTGATCACATCCGATGCAGTTAACCCACATTATGTCGCTTCCCGTATCCACTTGCACATAATAAGCATTTGATGGTGTTCCAATCCCAATCTTGGCATAGTAAAGCCTATAATACATTAAAAATCAGACTAAAATTATATGGCAGGCCTAAAATGACCCAATATGGTAAAACAGTAAGGGTTTTCCAGAGAATTTTGTTATGTAAAATATTTGGTATGCGTCAAACTGAAACTTGCACAAAAAATACATGGATCATTCTTCAATTTATTCAAGAACCAATTTCGTTAGCCTTAGCACTGAAATACTATTATTCAACCATGGACTTCTATACCTGCACAAGATTATTCGATATCACCCATCTTCTTCAAAATTAATATCACTACATGACAAGACTTTTTCCAAACATTTACATACTTATGAATTAAATCATCCAATAACTTCCAGGATATTCCGTGAAGTCAACAAGAAATTCAAAATGCAAAGCACTAATCAAGTATCTATTAACATATTTAAGAAAAACTTTTCATGCATTAAAAAAAACACACATATGCCTATCATATCATTACTAGGGAAACATATATTCTCCGGTAGTTGGCCCTTCGGTAAGATGACGAGCTACCATAAACTAAAGCATGTAGCTTTTCCACTATATGCTCAAGCAGCTACACTTCAGCATTAGAGTAAGGTACAACTTAATTCACACGCAAGCAAAACCACCATCAAGTAAGTGCCGACTTAACACAATTCACTAATTGAATTACGAATTATGTTCCCCTCTTCCAAAAACGATACAATAGGTCACTAAAGATTTGGAATGCTAAATTCAGTGATCCAAACTATTATTCTTCTTTTTCTTTTTCTTTTCTTGGATGACGGTGACGTCTGGGCCAGCTTGTGAGCACCTTGACTTTTCTACCAGGCAAATATTACCTCCCACCAAGACTTAGGCAGATAGGAAGGAATCACCTAGTTTTTATTTTGTCTCCGCGTGTCTCTTACACCACACCCTTGGGCACAACTATTATCCTTCTGTTTTACAAAAGACTAGCAAGTTTTGCCACTAAACTCAACTCAACTTTAGAAAAAACCTTAAGTTAATATTTCTTTTCCCTCTGTAATTCAAAGTAGCTTATCTGGGCAAATTAACTACTATGAATTAGGTAGAAACTCGCACACCCGATCCTATTCCCACAAACCAAAACAATCAATTTATGAGTTTTAAGTTTTGTGCACTGACGGTATAAGAATTATTTACACAATCAGGCCACTTGGAAGGTAATTGCAGGTAACTTTAATCATTAAGCATTCATTGATAGCCTATAATAAATGGCAAACAACTAACTATAACAGGTTAAATTACACTGATGGTGAAAATATTGTTCGCACTGTACGGAAAAAACAGTACTAGCAGTAAAGTCCAAAGTACAACACATCAAACTAACAGACTAGACTATATATGTGTAACAGGTATAAATAACATGCACTAAAGTACAAGTATATAAGCCTGAAGTACACACTCAATACAAAAATTACGGGTATGGGGAAAAAAAGGCAGACCCGACGGAATCAGGACGACCGGTGCCGCCGATAGGAAGGTCGACGCCGGCGAGAAGTCTGAGATGGCGCTTATCATCATGGGCTTTTAGGGCACTGAGAGTCCGTTCAGAACCACTAAATTTGTAATTCACTTTAATTACCCCTTCAATTCCTCCACTTGCCCTTCCAACTATAATCAAAAGGAACAAAAACGTGTAACCCAGTTCGAATTTCACCATTGTTGAATTCACTAAGAAAAAAAACGGAGAGTGGAATTGAATTTTTAGGAATTGGGAGGAATATTATTAAAAACCTGAGAAAGGTGTTTGAGTTTAGGGAGGAGGGGGGGGGGGGGAGGTTGTTGACTGTTGACCTCTGAGGGTGGAGGTCAGTCTTCTATTGGTTGTTTTCGAAATGAACTTTTGGTGCTAAAGCCGAAAGAGAAGCATAATTGCAATAGTTGTAATCGCATTTGTTCGCATTCTCAATGGATGAATGGTGCGATTTATAAATCGTGCTCTCCAATTGCGATTTATATATCGCACTTCGATTACAAGTTATTAGTAGCATTTCTGAATATCGATTAATAAGTCACATTCCTGGATTGCGATTATAAGTCACATTCCTGGATTGCGATTATAAGTCACATTCTCCATTTATAAATCGCTTTCTACCATACTATACCTCGGCTTCAAACAATTTGTTTTAACCATGTTAATAGTTCCACATTATTGGTAAATAGAGAATCAAAATTGATTTACCAATGAATCACATTGTTCAAATGTGGGTATGTGCCGCATTCCTCAAAAGCAATGTATAAGTCGTAGACTCGCAACATTCCTCAACATATCGATGTATAAATCACATTCTCCTATTGCAATTTATAAGTCGTTCTTGTATACGTTATAAGTCTTCAAATGAGATCTATAATTTGTATTGCTATGCGGTTTATAGTATTGCTCAAATAAATCGGTTCCTCAAATACGCTTATAAGTTTCTGAAATATCATTATTAATTATATTTTCCAATATGCTTATCTCTTACACTAGTCGTTACGTCAATTAACTTATAATGCATGTATATTTCATATCTTTGTTTTACCATGCTAGTAGAATGTTTTCAGTCAAAATTGCAAATTTTCAACTATTGTTTGGTTCAAAACACATCTTCCAGTTTCATTATTCCCTAAAAATTGAAAAACATACAAGTGAGGACAGTATGCAATTGTTGTTGTTGCCTCAATCTGCTCCAAGAACCCATGGAAATGTACAGAGTATCTCAATTAATCCTGAAAGTTATTTAATTTATACACCCAAGTACTATTTTCGGTTCGTATCATTTGTCGTTTTCTTGAGCTAAATATATTCAAAATATTCTTTTTAAAAAAAGGGAAGAAATATTTCAATATGATACATTTGCAATGATATAACTTTCACTTATTATTAGTGAGAGAAGTCATTTTATCATATTTTAATGAGAAACGATTTTAAGATATGTTGATGACACAGACAACTTAAAGAGCTCATCTGTGCCTTCTAATATAAGAGAAAATAAAATGTTAAAATTACAATTATAAACTTTTCATAAAGGACAAGACGTCATAGTTCTTTTATAAAAAAAAAAAAAGTGAGCCACCTAACGGATTGCTACTTCCTATTCAGAAATTGAAAATAAAAGGAGTAAATATCTTTAACGGAAATCAATTGTAATACATGATTATAAAAGAGACTTGTTTTCTTTACCGTACCGGATACCCAATGTTTATACCAAATTATATCAACTTACATGGTTAAATGATTTAATAGGGTGAGGATATGAATTAATTAATCATGATTAAATTATAATAGTTTATTAGCAAACATATGTCATATATTTATTTCGATGATGTAAACAACCTGTGCAAGTAATTTTTACTACACTTAACAATCTTCCTATTATTAAGAGAGAATATCTTTTGTTAGTATTGTTTGGTGTAAATATACTATATGTTAAGTTTTTATCTTTTATTTGCTAATGAGCCTGCGGTAGGTGAGGTTAATAGAAATTATTCACAATTCACAACTCGTGTATACACACAATTCAATTTGCAATCAGCATAAAGAATTAATAAATATTAGAAAAAATATAACATAATGTAAATGTGATACATGTTTATTAATAGTTCATTTCAGAATATTGTTTATAAATAGAGTCCTACCTATAATTAAGTTAATTTAAGAAAGTTTCAACATGGCTGTGGGATTGTCATTGCTAAAATATATTGTCTTCTTCACCACTATCTTCATGGCGATGACAGGTTATATTTCCAACTTTTTCGATTACTTTAACTTTTGTTTTGTTAATTAAGTAGTTTTTGTGGATAAACACAATTAGCACCCAATACCATTTTTTTTTCACCTCTCAAGTCGACAGGGTCGAAGCTACATGTATTGAAGGGGGGTGAAATTAAAAAATAATCAGATTTTAAGTGGTAATTGAAAAATAGTCACAGTCTCAAAAGTAATTAAAATTTAATCATTTTTATGTAAAAATAAATCTGAACGAAAACACTAAAATCCGAAAAATATTCCAGCATAATATACTAGAGTTCGAATTTTTTACATGTGAACTTCTAACATAATATACTGGAGTTCCAGCATAATATACTGGTCCAGCATAATATGCTGGAAGTTCATACACAGGTGCTCCAATCTCCAATA
Organism: Nicotiana attenuata; assembly: GCF_001879085.1. Lineage (NCBI taxonomy): Eukaryota > Viridiplantae > Streptophyta > Magnoliopsida > Solanales > Solanaceae > Nicotiana > Nicotiana attenuata. The sequence goes on from NW_017672961.1 coordinate 132,854, forward strand.
TATTATGCTGGAACTTTCCTTGTTGCAGCAAAATAGTGGGTATTTTTCAATGACTTTGCAAACGCTGGTTATTTTTCAATTACCAGTCTGAAAACTGGCTAGCCGGTGCTATCTTCACTGTATTAAAGGGTGGTCAAATTGACCAGCCTTTGTCGAAAAATTACACTGCATACATAGGTGAAATATTAGGTTTTAAAGGTATATAACATATGCTGAACACCCTTTATCGAAGAATTTTTTTTACGTCTTTCAAGTTTAAACACCCTTGAGGAAATTCTGGCTTCGCCACTACAAGTGAATGATACATATTGTCCACTTTGACTTAACAAAGACGACTTCATGAATTTGGCCCTTGGGCTATGGTAGATTGAGCTCAAAAGGTCATGTACCAAGTGAACTTATGCTCTTTCTTAAACAAGACTTTACTTTTCACTCTGTTTTCAATATTGAATTTGCCTAATGTTAATTATATGCACACCTTTAAAAGCTTATCATCTTTTTTTTTTTTTTTTTTTAAATCTATAGTGTTTTTACACTTCCCCTCCGGCATGACTCAAACTCAGAACCTAACGGTTGTGGATAGAGGTGCTTTTACCAACTGAGCAAGCCTCACTTGTGACAATATTTGTTTACGTATCTTTCAGGCCTGCCAGTGATGGCGTTACGAGATTTGCCTCAAGATGAACTGATGATGAAAATTAAATTACTTCCACTTACAGATTTCATAACTTGTGACAGAAATTGTGTTACTAGCAGTGATTGTTCTGATGGTTGGATCTGTAAATCATGCAAATATGTTCCAGTTGTTATACCACCTCAAATACCTTATCCTTATGAGTGGCGATGCAATGCCTAAAAATATTATCTTAATTATGAATTATTATGGAATTCAAGAGTGAATAATGTTAGTTGATGCTACATCTATAAAATACTTTTGAGTGCATTTGAATTAAGTTTTTCGTATGTAATGTTTGTTTTTCTTTTGAACTATGTGTAATATGAATAAATGGAGGAGAAAAATCATGAGATTATTTTCATTCCAACTTTAAATACTAGCACTACGTCTTGTTTTTTTGGTTTCCCATCCAGTATTCGGTATCCGTATTCGGGTCCGACTAAATTAGGAATTCGCGCCGGGAAGTCCCGCATTGGGGAGTAAAGCGCTCCCTAACAAAGGCGACTCCATCCAGGGCTCGAACCCGATACTTATGGTCAAGGATGAAGGAGTACTTACCACTCCACCATAATACTTGTTGGTACTATGTCTTGTTGTTGCCGTAGCTAGTTCTATGTATGCACATATAATCGATAAATTTAATTTTTTTACTTACTTAATAGATTTCTTAAAACAAATATAAAATATAGTTTAAACTACCGGGATCGGATAAAGGAATTCACGAAAAGAAAAGATCACATATTGATGAGGATCTTATTAGGTCTTTAATAATATTTCCTATTATACCAAGAGTTGGTTTTCATGTTGGATTGAGCTTAAATTACCGGAATTAAGCCCAAAAAACGCAACGAAAATGTTTGTTCAAAAAATGTTACACATCTTACGAGTACAAAACAATATAAATAAATCCCGGGATAATCATAGCAAATCGTAATAATCCGTTGGACCAGATGAAAGAAACTAAAATAAGAACTCAGAATTAGGGGGAGAAGCATTAGAAACCTTTATTGATAATATTTGTTTGGTCTGCCTCTCCATGAAGAGGTTTAGAGCTTTACAATGGTGTTTTCTCTTCCCATAAGAGGGGTATCTTTTTTTTTTTTTTTTCTCTCTTCTCACTAGTGGTGAAGAAGCAGCCCCCCCCCCCCCATTCTAGGGCTTCTGCTCTTAGTATTTATAGATGTGAGCTTTGTGAGCTGGCAATAAATGGCCGTGGCCACGCTGAAGTTCCGTCCCCATGGGGGAATGACTGGGTCGTACCCTCGTAGATTAAATTGGACAAGAGTCGAGTCCTGTTATGAATAAGTGGCCATACCACTTATTAATTATGTCTTAGCTCAAGACGAGATTAACTCCGTTAATTATCGTGGGGTCGGGTTTTGACCCATACAGTTAGTCCCTCCGCTTATTGAGGTGGGGCCTTGGCCGAGCTCGATGAGCGGACTTCATCGATTGTGATTTGAAAACAACTCGAATAAGGGGGTCGACTTATTGGCGGCGGTGGCCTTAGCCGTTTACACGTTGGAGCTGGCCGTAGCCTTTCGTACATTAAAGATGGTCGTAGCCTTTCATATGTTAAGGTTGGCCGTAGCCTTTCATACATCGAAGATGGCTGTAGCCTTTCGTATATTGGAGATGGCCGTGGGGAATGAGTATGCGCCGGGTACGTATTTGGTCAAGTCCAAAATTTTAACGGCGTACGGCTCATTCTTTCAGTGTTCGCAGGTAGTGGCAATTGTTCCGACGGCGGTATGCTGGCGGATGGCTGAGAAGCCGCTTTGCGGAGCTCGTCATAATGACGATTGCTACGACAGAATCGAACCGTTTTACGGTTGGTCGTGCAGTTAATGATGGCTACTGGGTTTCGCAAAAGCCATTTATGTTGCCTATAAAGGTGGGTTGAGGCATTCATTTCTCATATCTTCATTGTTCATCTGAGAGAGAAATTCTGAGGAAACTTTTTCGTTTCGCTAATTCATCTTCTCTTTTCTTACCTTTGATTGTGACAACATTTGTCTTCAGCAGATCAACAATGGCAGTCAGTTCTTCCCCCGGTGCTCCTCCGGTAGATTTTCCGGTAGTTGAAGGGCCATCTCCGGCAATGGGAGGTGCGGAACAGATGGAGTCCGGCGAAATTCCGTCGGTTGACGAGGTGGTTCCTCGGCCCGGAGGTCTGGCGATTGATTTCACCGTTGATGGTGGAGAGGAACCGGTGGATGAAGCCCCGTTGATGGGGGAGATCGGGATGGCCCGATTGCGGGAACAGGGGGTCGTTCCTACCCATGCAGACATCGTTCTTGCTAGAAGCGAGGAGAGGGTCCACACCGACCGCAGGGGATACTGCATTTTTTACGCCTACCCTTTCAGGTTGGGGTTCAAGATCCCGCTCCCAATGCTGGTGGTGGATTTCTGCCGTTATTACGGGGTGTGCCCGGGTCAGCTCACTCCTTCCCTCTACAAATTGTTGGCGATGTTCATCAAGTACGCGGAATTGGCCCGTAGGGAGGTCACGCTGCAGCATGTGCTGAGTCTCTACGCTCCCCAGAGAGTCCGCGGCACCATGATTCGGGCGTGCCCTCGTGGGTCGAGGGGCCTGGTCATGAGATTGGATGACGAGGTCGACCCTCGCCCTTTCGAGCACTTCTTTTACATCAGGACCAAGCACCTGGTGGCGGATGCTACTGGGTTCCCAGAGGCTTGGAACCATGCACGTAAGTTCTTTAGTGGTTGAATTCCTTTTTCTTTCTCTCTTTATGGTTTGTGATCATGGGCGTTAACTCGTGTCTTTTTTGTAGCCGACAGGTCGCCGCCGCCCCCATTGTCTTGGATACGTGAGTGGGTCGAGGTCGTACTCCCCCATACGAGGGGGATACGTACGTGGGCGTCTTTCTGGGAGAGGCATGGCCGTAGGGCCGCGGCAGGTAAAAAATTGATCTCTTCTTCTGTTCCGCTTTGTTTCAGCTCTATTCATTAACCTTGTTTTCTTGTGATTAGGCAGTTGCTCGGCTTACTGCAGCGCCGGTGTCGCGCTCAACACCGAGGGCGGCATCAGTCGAGTCTTCAGCGATTTCTTCTCCATCACGGACCCTACTTCGGGACGAGGAGCCATCGGGGGTTGTGCGCCCTAGAGCAGAGTCGTCATCAGATGGGGAGGAGGAGAGGCCGTTGATAAGGCGTAGGGTCGCGTTCGCGCCGGCTCCTCCTGTGGTAATTAATTTGGACTCCCCGTCGGCGGACGCGGAGAGGAGTGCTGCTGCGGCGCCTGCCCCTGAGGGCGGACAAACAATGGGGGTTGCCCCGGTTGGCTTAGGCCGTGATGATACAGTCGCTTCGGCGGCTCAATTGGTGGTTCCAGTCGCTGAGACGGGAGGTAGTTCCTCAGCGGCTGCTAATGTGGGTGAGGATGAGTCTGAGTCCGACTTGGATCCCGACGACGTTCGTATGTTCCAGGAAGGCTCCACCAACTCAGCGGTGCGCGCAGAGGGGCGATCTCGCTTTATCGAGGTTCCCACGGAATTGAACTTATTGCTCCAAGGTGAAAACTTGGTGCCGCAGTTCGAGCCGCTATGCTCGGAGGCCGAGCATGCGTCACTGAGGGGCGTTACGGATGTCGGGCTGATGAATGAAGTAGCCGTGATGGGCTTGAGGGTATGTACTGTTACGTCGGTTCGCTTCTTCTTTGCCTTAGGTTTATTCTTTTATTCTGATCGTTGTCTTTGCTTTGCAGTCTTATCTGTTGGAGGTGGAGAGCATCCGTCGAGCCCAGGTCCGCTCGGGGATATGTATGCGGGCGCTGGAGAAGTATCGCCGCTACTGAGATCAGTGCCGAGAGTTGCGAGAGCGCTTGAGGAATGATCCTCGTAGCTGGGCCTTGGTCGAAGAGCTTGCGAGATGGGAGGTTCAGATGCAGCAAGCACTTGACAGGACGAGTGCTTTCGAGGAGCAGCTCCGCCGAAAGGATGAGGAGCTCGAGGCGGTAAAGAGGGCTGCAGCTGAGTGCGAGCTCCGGGGCCAGGCGAAGGCGGCGGAGGTCACTGCGGCATGGAGCGGGAAAGTGACCGCGTTGGAGGATGAAGTCGCGGCATTGAAGCTTCAAGTGAGGGATGCCTCGTCGAGGGCCGGGGCGTTGAAGGAAGCTATCCGCGTGCACGAATCCCAACGGATGTTGGAAAGGGATGTTGCAACCTTTAGAGAAGCAAGTCTCGAGGAGCGGATTGGTGTTTTTGAGCAGGACGCCCAGGTTATGGCGGACCGAATCACAGCCTTGGAAGAAGAGAATCAGCGGCTACGGGATCAAGCCGCTTCTTCCAGCCAGGCTCGAGAACTTTGGGTCTTTGCCGAGGCCCAACGTGATGTATATAGGAGTTTGTGGGAGGCTGGCGTCGTGACCGAAGCTGCTTTCGAGGGGGCGCGTCAGAAGGCTCGTGAGGCCCGTGCCGACTGCGGTTTTGACGCGGCAACGCCTGAGGCTGACGCTGGTGCAGACGTGGCGCAGACGGCACCGAGTAAAAAGGATACTCATTTTTTCTTGTCTTGTTCGCCGCTTGGCGTTTAGTTGTTTCTTGTTTTGTTTTTTTTTATTTCTTGTATTGATCGGCCTTGGCTTGGTGTAAGCGGGGATGACCCGCAATTTGACTTTGTAAATATATAAATTTTCTTTTCTATTGCCTGCCTTGTGCTGTTTTGTGTTATTGTTTTTCTTTCGTTCTTTAGCGTTTTTGTTGCTCTTTATGTTGAACGTCGGCGTTGACGGCCCTAGTCGAATTTAGATCGACGACTTTAGTCGTGATAGAATCGACGGCCTTAGCGATGAAGGCAACTTCGACTGTCGTCGGGTCGTTTACCCACCGCAGTCAAACCTAGGTCGACCGTTGGCGGCGATGGCCTTAGCCATAATATAGTTGATGGCCTTGCTTTTTCAACTCGGTGCGGGCGAGTCTTAGCCGTTATTTGGCGATAGCGGCGCTTAGCCTTAGTCCCAGTTCGGACGCGGTCGAACTACCGGTCGTGATAGTAAAAAACGCGGCCTCGTAGTTTGACCGGGGCCGAACTTTGTGGCACGAATCTTAATACGAGTTGGGAGAACTTACTTGAATGGCGAGGGTGTTTATCCTGCGCTTTGATTTGTTGGAGGTCGGGCTTTGCTTTCACAGGTGAAGGCGTTTGGCCCGAGTCTCGGTTCAACTGTGGTTGAACTTGCTAAAGTTGAGGACGAAGGCGTCCACCCTTGTAGTTCGAGCGAGGTCGAGCTCTTGGATTTAATGACGCAGGCACATAGCCTGAGTCCCAGTTCGACTGTTGTTGCACTTTGTTAAATTTAGTGGCGAAGGCGCGTAGCCTGTCTTGGTTCAACCGTAATTGAACTCTTTGTGAAGGCGCACAGCCTGACTTGGTTCAACCGTAGTTGAACTTGTTTGTGAAGGCGCATAGCCTGATTTGGTTCAACTGTAGTTGGATTTGTTGATGAAGGCGCGTAGCCTGAGTCCCGGTTCAACCGTAGTTGAACTTGTTTGTGAAGGCGCATAGCCTGACTTGGTTCAACCGTAGTTGAATTTGTTGGCGAAGGCACGTAGCCTGAGTCCTGGTTCAACCGTAGTTGAACTCGTTTGTGAAGGCGCATAGCCTGATTTGGTTCAACCGTAGTTGGATTTGTTGATGAAGGCGCGTAGCCTGAGTCCCGGTTCAACCGTAGTTGAACTTGTTTGTGAAGGCGCATAGCCTGACTTGGTTCAACTGTAGTTGAATTTGTTGGCGAAGGCGCGTAGCCTGAGTCCCGGTTCAACCGTAATTGAACTTTTTTGTGAAGGCGCATAGCCTGTCTTGGTTCAACCGTAGTTGAATTTGTTGGCGAAGGCACGTAGCCTGTCTTGGTTCAACTGTGGTTGAACTTGTTGGCAAAGGCACGTAGCCTGTATTTACTGGCGGAGGCGCATAGCCTGAGTTCCGGTTCAACTGCTGTTGAACTTTGTCGATCTTGATGACGAAGGCACAGAGCCTGAATCCTATATGGTGGGTATCGAGTGCTGGGACTCGTTTTGGATTCGAGACCTTGAGCGGCTTATCCATTGTCTTCCCAACCAGGGTATAGAGGCTGTCTTGAGGCGAATCTCAGCTCGAGATATCTCCGTGCCGGTTTCCGACCGGAGCTCGTATGCCTTACAGAGACCTCCCCTTAGGAAAGGAGGGCGCCCCTTCTTCTTGCTTGCACTATCTGAGATTGGAGAGAGAGTGAGGACTTAGATCTTGATTTGAGATCTTCGAGCTCCCTTTCGAGTTTGGCGCTTCTTTTCTTTTGGTCCTGGGAAGAACTATGCGATTTTGCTATGAAATCCCCACAGACGGCGCCAAATTGTTTGTTCAAAAAATGTTACACATCTTACGAGTACAAAACAATATAAATAAATCCCGGGATAATCATAGCAAATCGTAATAATCCGTTGGACCAGATGAAAGAAACTAAAATAAGAACTCAGAATTAGGGGGAGAAGCATTAGAAACCTTTATTGATAATATTTGTTTGGTCTGCCTGTCCATGAAGAGGTTCAGAGCCTTACAATGGTGTTTTCTCTTCCCATAAGAGGGGTATCTTTTCTTTTTTCTCTCTCTTCTCACTAATGGTGAAGAAGTAGCCCCCCTTCTAGGGCTTCTGCTCTTAGTATTTATAGATGTGAGCTTTGTGAGCTGGCAATAAATGGCCGTGGCCGCGCTGAAGTTCCGTCCCCATGGGGGAATGACTGGGCCGTACCCTCGTAGATTAAATCGGACAAGAGTCGAGTCCTGTTATGAATAAGTGGCCATACCACTTATTAATTATGTCTTAGCTCAAGACGAGATTAACTCCGTTAATTATCGTGGGGTCGGGTTTTGACCCATACAGAAAGAAAAAAGAATAGTACAAATTTTTCCCTGCCCCTGCCCGTAACCTCACCCCAACCACCTTCGTTCTCCACCACCGCCGCCGCCCCGTCGCTGCCGCCGAAAGTCCCCACTGCCGCCAAAAAGCCTCTTGCTTAATTTTGCGAATAAGGAAGGGAAAACAAATCCTAGTCGTAGAATACCTCTACAAATAGTGACTACCTTAACAAGATACCCGATGATGTTATTGTTTAACCCAAAAAATGATTTTTAAGGTCAAAGTAATAAATTTTATGTGACGGGCCACAAGCAACCGATTCGATCCGAAAGATATAAATTTTCGTTAATACAACATGATAGAGAAGTGAAAAATAAATTCAATGGCAGATAATATAAAAATAAAGCAAATAAGAAATAAATCTTATTGAATGATCCTTGATAGGATGATGAGTCGAACAGAGCTTGAAGGGCGAACTATGGCTAACTTAGGAACAAGATGCTGTGGAACGCGATTATTTGCCATGGTCAAGAAGATTTAGCCTACGATTTGTTTCAGTTGACATGGAAGGAAGAGGTGGGGAGTTATACACGGTCATTGTCTCTGATAGCGAACTAGCTAGTTGCATATGGCGTGTATGCTCTGGTCAGAGGTGGCTTAACCCCCAGGCCACTAAAGCGACCGCTTTAGGCCTCACAAAATTAGAGGCCCCAAAAGTTACTCTTTTTTTTATATGTAATTTAAATATTAATTGTATTTATTATTAAATAGTGATAAGAAATTTTTTCAACCATCTTTTGCTACCTTGTTACCAATCTTTAGTAACATAGTTTTATATTTTATATTGTACTCTTTTTTCGGAGTTGGTTGAGAAAATTCAAATGAAAGTGGAAGGCAATTAAATCTGCAGTTACTTTCTAGTTCTTCTTACTCCAACTTGAATAAAATTTATTTACAACTCTAACTTTGTAAGATATTTTATTTCAAGATCTCTGTAGGCACGCTTCAAGCTAATTAGATCGTAAAATATTTATCATCTTTGTAAATACAAATTTCTATGTGATTGTTAATTTGGGAGGCAATGCTATATAGTAAGTTATGTTGACGGTCATGTGAAATGAAAAAATTCAAAATTAAACTTAATAAAATCTTATCAAAGGTTAGTAATGTTTCAACAAAGATTAAAGGGGTTGGTTATATCGTCAAGATGAAATTGCATTTCAAAAAAATAAAATAATAAACTTCGACAAAAATATCTGAAATTATTAAACAAGTTTAAAGCCTTTTACTACGTCTTGGCTTTAGGCCTCCAATATTATTGAGCCGCTTCTGGCTCTGGTTTGGTTTGCCTTTCAATGGATTTGTCATATTTATTTGTGCAATCCTGCCTTACAACAACTGTGTGAATTGCCAAACTTTTCACCTTCTGCTAACCCTGGATGTTACCATTTTGGGGTTGGATATCTTCACTCAAGGAAGGAATACAAAGTGGTGGATTATTTCTATAGGGGTCCTCAGTGTCGTCCTAGCGACCTTTAGCTTGCACAACTAAACAACAACATACTCAATATTTCTTCAATATAAGGAATGAAGAAATAACATTCACACTTTCTGATATGATCATCCTCTATGACTTAAAAAGAAAATGCTTCAGAGGAGTGAAAAGAGTTGAGATAATTGAGTTTGAAGTTTACTCGAAAAGCTTGTTTTCTTTAGGAAGCATAGGCCCTTCCCTCTAAGTATTTATCCCTTTTATGCTACAGGATTAAAGCATGCTGTGAACACCTAATTTTTGCACTATTTTAACACCTCCTAAAGTTATTAGCATTTTGTTATTTTAATTGTTTTTCTCAAATTTTGTGTCTTTAATTGCATATTTTCTATCATGAAAATACCAAAAAATAATAGTTCTTCCTTCATTTGTACATTTTAGGAATCGACTAACTTTTCAATTGGTGAATCAATCTAGTTAATTGATCATTTGAATAAGTTATTTAATTAATTTATTTGTTTGTATAAATTTAGTTTAATAAGTAGGATTAAAGAAGAAATTTGGGCAAATTTGAAAGAAAAAGTGGCCAAGAGTGCAAGATAAGGGGCTGCCATTGAAAGGGTCCGAAACTACGTAGTTTTGCCTCAAAACTACATCGTTTCATTAAGTGAATCAAGATTAAATCTCATCCATTCATCTCTCCCTCATCCAATGGTCCACAATCAATCTCCCAACTAGGTGTTTAAGACTTAGAAATGCTGAAATTTTCCCCCATTTTCCCCCATAATTCTTTTCTTCTTCCTCTCTCTTCTCATTCTCTCCTCCCTTCTTAGAGAACCGCCGCCCGCCGCCCGCCGCCCATCTCCGCCGGCCGAAAATCGCCGCCGCCGGCGGAGCACCCCCAAACAACCCCAAAATCTCAACACCTCTTCTTCTCACTCCCCTCATTCCAAATCCATGACCCAAATTCCCCAAATCTCCACCAAAAATTGACAAACCTAAACCCTAGTTGCACCGCTGCACGTTGCCGCCGCCCATCGCCCAAACCACCCCAAAATTTCACCCTTTGTTCCTCTCAACCTCCTCTTTCCATATCTTCAAACAAAATCCTTCAAAACCCCCTCAAAATCCATGAATTTTAGATCTAAGAAACCCTAGCTGCCACCTTTTTGCCCAAATTTGTAAAGTTCCGACCACCACCACCCTACAATACTTACATCAACGGAAAGAGCTCCTCAAGACCTATCTATAGATAGCAATCTCAAGATGAAACTCCATCCACTAATTTTCCGGCCGCCGGGTAGCCACTTTTTGGCATCTCCGACGTCTCCTCGTGGCTCGAACAACTTCAACCACGCTCCTTAGTATTACGTCATCTCTTTGTTTAATTTATGACTTTTTTTTTTAGTTGTAATACGTTAGTTCCAGATTTTAATTTTAGTTTCTGATTTTTTTGGTTGTTTCTTGTTAATTAGAGTTTCAAGTTAGGTTTATTTAATTAGTTATCTCTATTTAGTTTAGTTGTTTGTTAGATTATTATGATTATACGGGATCTTTAGTGTATTAGTTAAATCGTTTACTTAATTAATCAATTGTTAGTTGTGTGAGTTTTTTTTAGTTTAAATTAATAGGGTAGTATTGATGTTGATAAAATCTGAAGTTTTTATGGGTTTGATCATGACTTAGGGTACTAGTAGCTTACTTTTGACTTGTAGGGTGGCTGAAATGACATTTTTTTCTCCTTGCTTCTGCTATAGCAGATTTTCAGGTTGTCCTTTCACCTTTTGGACAGCCTTTGAACAGTGTTTAGCACAAAAAGTCAGTCCTATTGGACAGATTTTTGGTGAACCAAAACCTGCCCAAAAAGTGGCTTTCTTTACCTACTTAAGGGCTGCCTTTCCTCATTTTTAAAGGGGACTCTAACACACATCTGCTAGAAATTTTTACACACTACAAAACACAATTTTAGGAGTAAAAATTAGCAGCTGAACTTAAAGAAAGTAAGCTGAAATTGTGATCTTTATGAGTGCTTCTTAAAGTGAAAACTCTTTCAAAAGGAGTAAGTCTTTTAGAGTTGATTCTGGGCTTCTTCTCTAAGTTTTTTGGGGCTGTTTGGATACGAATCTGCTTCTGTTATTGCTCGTTTTCATTGCTGCTTTTAAACTATTTTGTTGCTGTTTCTGCTCATCTCACTGCTGTATTTTTATTCTGCGAACCAGGTAATTCCTACATCTTTGTATTGCAGATTTTTGATAGTAATAACAAGATCTGAACTTGTCCGGATGGCCGAAGCATGTTGTACCTGATCTTTGCTTAAGAATAAATGTTGTACCTATGTATAAAAACATGTAAATATGTAGTAGTTATTGCTTTTAGAAGATAACTTTCTACTTGTTGTTATCTAGTTGTTGAAAGTCAATTTCTCACCTTGCTGTACCTAACAGTACTTAATCTACTTTAGGTGAGCATGTTGTAGATGTGAATCTAATTTCCTTAGTTTATAAAAATATCCTNCCTGGAGGATCCAGCTTGGCCACTGGAGGAAGCATCGGTGGTACGGAGTTTCATGGAGGGAATCATACTACCTGAAATAAAGATCATCAGCAGCGAAATACAAGAGATCTGAACCAAAGGCGGTTACTCAGACTTCATCCGCCCAATTGGTCACACATTACATTCACGACTCACTGTGGCATTTAAACAAACATTTGATGCGCACAATTCACCGAAAAGTTCCCAAACACCCAACTATACTTCAAATCTACCACACACTTAGCAATGTCCATTCCTACCCAAAAAAATCCACTATCCTCGCATGCCAACAATTATACTAGCAACATGTATGCCCGGAATCGAATTCCGAGGTCCCAAGCCCGAGAAATGAATTTTTTAAAGGAAATTGTTTTCTGAAATTGTTTAAGGAAATTGAAATGAAATTTTATTAGGACGTGTTGGTATCGGGCCCGTATTTTGGTTCTGGCGCCCGGTACAGGTCATATATATATGATTTAAGATGTTTCTGTGAAATTTGGTGAAAAACGGACGTCTTTTGACGTGATCCGGATTTAAATTGCTAAATTTGATACTTTATGAAGTTGAGAGGAGTTCTTTGATTTTGAGGTTTAATTCGTTGTTGTTAAGGTTATTTTGGCGATTTGATCGCACGGATAAGTTCGTATGATGTTTTTGAGTTAATATGTACATCTGGTTTGGAGTTCCGAGGGCTCGGGTGAGTTTCGGGTAGGTCCTGGGATGTCTTAGGCTTAAAAATCACAAAATGTTGCAGGTTCAGAGAAATTACAGATCTCTGAACCCGCTAGTGCGGTCCGCGAGAAATCGTGTGCGACTGCGGAAGGGGCAGTGCGGTCCGCGATCGACTTTGTGCGGGCGCGGTGGAGGGCTGTGCGGCCGCAGTCGACTTTGTGCGGTCCGCACAGGGAGGTTCAGAGACTGTGTACCCTCAGGAAAAAGCTGTGCGGCCACGGTCCGATTTGTGCGGTCCGCACAGGGGTCCTGAGATATATATATATATAGAGACGGGATTTTCAGTCATTTTTCATTTTTCAAAACCCTAAAAACATAAGAGGCGATTTTTCAAACAACCTTCCTTCTCCAAAACGTTGGTAAGTGATTTCTAACTTATTTTCTTCACTCCTTAACATCTTTTAACATGATTTCAACTTAAAATCAAAGATTTTCATGGGGAAATTGGGTGTTTTGGGTAGAACCTAGGTTTTTCAAAAATTGAGGATTTGGACCTCAATTTGAGGTCCGATTTCAAAACAAATTCTATATTTGAGTTCGTGGGGGAATAGGTAATCGGGTTTTGGCTTGAACCTCGGGTTTTGACCACGTGGGCCCGGGGGCGATTTTGACTTTTTGGGTAAAACTGTGGAAAACTCATTTTCATGCATTCAAATTGATTCATTTAGTGTTTATTGATGTAATTAAGTAACTTGTGGCTAGATACGAATTGGCGGAGGAATCAAGGGGTAAAGCTATAATTGAGACTTGAGTTGTGTTCAAGGCATCGAGGTAAGTGTTTGGTCTAACCTTAGCTTGAGGGATTAGGAGTTGAGTCCTATTTGCTATGTGGTAATTGTTGAGTACGACGTATAGGCATGGTGACGAGTATCTATACTTTGGTGTCTAGCGTGAGCGTGAGTCCTTAAATTGTGAATATCTTGACTTCGTGGTATCTTTCATGCCTTGGTGATGATTTATATTTGTTGTGAAATTCTTGTGGAAGGAAATTGTGACCTTTGAACATCGAGGAGCATTGGCTCAAGTTATATTACAAATTGTGAAAGTGTATGAGATGATTGAACCCCTTTGGAGCACTGGCTCAAGTGGTAAAGTGAGGTATGAAATAAAAGTGAAAGAAAGAGAAAGAGTTATTAAATCGTTCCCTTGCCGGGATATTGTTGCTTGTTGATTATCTCCCTTGCCGGGATGTTGAGATTTTTGATGTTGTTCCCTTGCCGGGATTTAATTGTTTAATTGTGTTCCCTTGACAGGATTTCTATCATTATTTTGTTTATTTCCTTTCCCTTTTGTTTGTGATTGTTGTTTTAGTGAGGAAGAGCGTTAAAGCACGAAGGGTAATGTCGTGCATTGTTTGCAATTGTGAGGAAAGAGTGTAAAGCACGAAGGGTGATGCCGTGCCGCACGATGTACCATTCCGTGCCGATTCTATTGATTATATGTGAGGAAAGAGAGTAAAAGCACGAAGGGTGATGCCGTGCACATTTTATCATATAATTGTTTTGGTGAGGAAAGAGAGTAAAAGCACGAAGGGTGATGCCGTGCACCTTTTTATTTTATCATTGCTTCGTGAGGACGAGAGTAAAAGCACGAAGGGTGATGCCGTGCACGTTTTTATTATATCATTGCTTGGTGAGGACGAGAGTAAAAGCACGAAGGGTGATGCCGTGCACTTATTGAATTCTGATTCTTGTTGACCTTTTAGTTATGTTGCCCCTTTCCCTACTTGATGCTTATNTTCCGACCACCACCACCCTACAATACTTACATCAACGGAAAGAGCTCCTCAAGACCTATCTATAGATAGCAATCTCAAGATGAAACTCCATCCACTAATTTTCCGGCCGCCGGGTAGCCACTTTTTGGCATCTCCGACGTCTCCTCGTGGCTCGAACAACTTCAACCACGCTCCTTAGTATTACGTCATCTCTTTGTTTAATTTATGACTTTTTTTTTTAGTTGTAATACGTTAGTTCCAGATTTTAATTTTAGTTTCTGATTTTTTTGGTTGTTTCTTGTTAATTAGAGTTTCAAGTTAGGTTTATTTAATTAGTTATCTCTATTTAGTTTAGTTGTTTGTTAGATTATTATGATTATACGGGATCTTTAGTGTATTAGTTAAATCGTTTACTTAATTAATCAATTGTTAGTTGTGTGAGTTTTTTTTAGTTTAAATTAATAGGGTAGTATTGATGTTGATAAAATCTGAAGTTTTTATGGGTTTGATCATGACTTAGGGTACTAGTAGCTTACTTTTGACTTGTAGGGTGGCTGAAATGACATTTTTTTCTCCTTGCTTCTGCTATAGCAGATTTTCAGGTTGTCCTTTCACCTTTTGGACAGCCTTTGAACAGTGTTTAGCACAAAAAGTCAGTCCTATTGGACAGATTTTTGGTGAACCAAAATCTACCCAAAAAGTGACTTTCTTTGCCTACTTAAGGGCTGCCCTTTCCTCATTTTTAAGGGGGACTCTAACACACACATCTGCTAGACATTTTTACACACTACAAAAATACAATTTTAGGAGTAAAAATAAGCGGCTGAACTTAAAGAAAGTAAGCTGAAATTGTGATCTTTATGAGTGCTTCTTAAAGTGAAAACTCTTTCAAAAGGAGTAAGTCTTTTAGAGTTGACTCTGTGCTTCTTCTCTAAGATTTTTGGGGCTGTTTGGATACGAATATACTGCTGTTTTTGCTCGTTTTCATTGCTGTTTTTAAGCTATTTTGTTGTTGTTTCTGCTCATCTCACTGCTGTATTTTTATTCTGCGAACGAGGTAATTCCTACATCTCTGTATTGCAGATTTTTGATAGTAATAAGAAGATCTGAACTTGTCCGGATGGCCGAAGCATGTTGTACCTGATCTTTGCTTAAGAATAAATGTTGTACCTATGTATAAAAACATGTAAATATGCAGTAGCTATTGCTTTTAGAAGATAACTCTCTACTTGTAGTTATCTAGTTGTTGAAAGTCAATTTCTCACCTTGCTGTACTTAAAAGTACTTAATCTACTTTAGGTGAGCATGTTGTAGATGTGAATCTAATTTTCTTAGTTTATAAAAATATCCTTGTTGAATTTTGCTCGAATCTTTATTTCGTTTATTAGCGTTATAATTCAATGAGCTTTTATCATATTTCGGTTACATCATTTATCGAGGTGAATTGGCAATAGCATCAAATTTGTTCAGTTTCATGGTAATTAGGTTGAAATAAAGTTTGTTTTGAGGGGCTTAAAAAGAGATATGGGATTTAACTGCTAATAGGCTTCAAAGATTCATATATATATATATATATATATATATATATATATATATATATATATATATATATATTGTGATGACCCAAACGATCATCACTTGTTTTAAATTAAATTTTATGTTTCCGAGGCCTTGAAAACCTCATTTAGAGTCAACTCGAAATTCATGCGCAGTCCGGGCGCGTAGCCGGAAAGCTTAAATATGGAAATCTATTAAAAATTATAAGATTTGGCTATAAAATGAATAAATTTGACTCCGGTCAATATTTTTGGTAAACGGACCCGAACCCGTGATTTGACGGTCCCGGGGGGTCCGTAGGAAAATATGGGACTCGGGCGTATGCCCGGAATCGAATTCCGAGGTCCCAAGCCCGAGAAATGAATTTTTTAAAGGAAATTGTTTTCTGAAATTGTTTAAGGAAATTGAAATGAAATTTTATTAGGACGTGTTGGTATCGGGCCCGTATTTTGGTTCTGGCGCCCGGTACAGGTCATATATATATGATTTAAGATGTTTCTGTGAAATTTGGTGAAAAACGGACGTCTTTTGACGTGATCCGGATTTAAATTGCTAAATTTGATACTTTATGAAGTTGAGAGGAGTTCTTTGATTTTGAGGTTTAATTCGTTGTTGTTAAGGTTATTTTGGCGATTTGATCGCACGGATAAGTTCGTATGATGTTTTTGAGTTAATATGTACATCTGGTTTGGAGTTCCGAGGGCTCGGGTGAGTTTCGGGTAGGTCCTGGGATGTCTTAGGCTTAAAAATCACAAAATGTTGCAGGTTCAGAGAAATTACAGATCTCTGAACCCGCTAGTGCGGTCCGCGAGAAATCGTGTGCGACTGCGGAAGGGGCAGTGCGGTCCGCGGTCGACTTTGTGCGGGCGCGGTGGAGGGCTGTGCGGCCGCAGTCGACTTTGTGCGGTCCGCACAGGGAGGTTCAGAGACTGTGTACCCTCAGGAAAAAGCTGTGCGGCCACGGTCCGATTTGTGCGGTCCGCACAGGGGTCCTGAGATATATATATATATAGAGACGGGTATTTCAGTCATTTTCATTTTCAAAACCCTAAACATAGAGCGATTTTCAACACCTTCTCTCAAACGT
>NW_017672961.1:152235-153429 GCF_001879085.1 Nicotiana attenuata
AGCCTGGGGTATACAGGTGGATCATGGCTGTGTGCTGTGCAAAACTGGGACAATTGAGGACATGAATCATTTGTACTTTGATTGCAACTATTCAAGAAGCATATGGGACAGTCTACTTCAGTGGATAGGAGAGAAACACCAGATTGGATCATGGGAAGAAGAAGTCAAATGGTTGAGTGCAAGAACAAAGAACAATCGTGCCCATGGCAGTATCTTGGCATTCTTGTTTGCAGCACTGATATATCATACTTGGATAGAAAGGAACATGCGTAGATTCCAAGGAAAGGAGACTAAATGGAAGAAGATAATACGAGAAATTGTCCTACAATTGCACATCAGAGGACAGCAGAGAATTAAATGGAAGCAATACTTACAAAAAGTTAACAGTTTTCCTCTATGATCCTAGTAGAGGAAACATAAAGTTTGTAAATGGTTTAGTGAAATAGTGTTTTCTTTTGATGTTTTTTTGAGTCTAGCTCTTTAGTCCAAAAGAGTTAGAGGTGCTGTAAATATTTTTCTTGGTTAATAAAGTTTAAACGTTTAACCAAAAAAAAAAAACGATAGAATATGTTTTTTGAGAAAATAATTATATAATTTTACATATATACAATAATTTAAATATTTTAAAAATTAGAAAAGACTTGTACATCCAATTGGAACTTTGAAATGGTTATCAAAGTCATATATGTATGTTCGTAATTTGTAGGTCTACGTAAATAAAAGAATAAGTGAATTTTTTAATTTATATAAGGTAAAGATTTAATTAATTTTAATATCCTACGTATTAGGACTTCCTATATAGCACTTTAAAGTTTTAGTTGATTTAAAACTCTTAAATATTAGGAGAAAATTTAAATGATGATTTTGTCGAGTGTAAACTCTATTTTAAAGGGTAAAAAACCGGACAATATTTCGCTAAGGTTAGGGTACGCGCTTTTGATAAGTACATAAGTTTAAAAAATCACATAGATATTAATCCCTTTGGTCCACTTTAATTGATTTTTTTATTGTTAGATACTAATAAATTCACCTTGAACATTAATTAACAATAAAATTAAACATATTAATTTTAATTTGTTCAAATACAACAAATACTACAAGGGCAATTTTTAAAAGAAAAGTTAATTCTTTCTTGATACCTGAAAAAATTATATATTGTGGACCACTAAAAAAGGCCAAAAAATTAATTAAAGT
>NW_017672961.1:157457-158247 GCF_001879085.1 Nicotiana attenuata
ATAAAGAGAAAGGAGTTCAACAGTATGCATACCCCAAGTCAAGCCTGTTGGCTGGTGAGGAAGATATTTGATGTAAGAAGCTGGTACATGAACTTTGAATCATTTGCAAACATAAATAGGTTCTGCAGAGGGGGAAAGTTTAGTATTCAGAAGTTATATACTATATCAAGACCTCAGTATCCAAAGGTAGAGTGGAAAGCTGTAGTGTTGGGTACAAGTGTACCCAGGCACAATTTTATTCTTTGGCTAACTCTAAATCACAGACTTACTACTGTAGATAGATTAGTAGCCTGGGGTATACAGGTGGATCATGGCTGTGTCCTGTGCAAAACTGGGACAATTGAGGACATGAATCATCTGTACTTTGATTGCAACTATTCAAGAAGCATATGGGACAGTCTACTTCATGGGATAGGAGAGAAACATCAGATTGGATCATAGGAAGAAGAAGTCAAATGGTTGAGTGCAAGAACAAAGAACAATCGTGCCCATGGCAGTATCTTGGCATTCTTGTTTGCAGCACTAATATATCATACTTGGATAGAAAGGAACATGCGTAGATTCCAAGGAAAGGAGACTAAATGGAAGAAGATAATACGAGAAATTGTCCTACAATTGCACATCAGAGGACATCAGAGAATTAAATGGAAGCAATACTTACAAAAAGTTAACAGTTTTCCTCTATGATCCTACGTAGAGGAAACATAAAAGTTTTGTGGTTTAGTGAGATAGTGTTCTTTTGATGTTTTTTTGAAAGTCTGCTCTTTAGTCCTAAAAGAGTTAGAGGTAG
>NW_017672962.1:0-8107 GCF_001879085.1 Nicotiana attenuata
ACTCTGCAAGAAAATAATCCAATGCACCTCGCCACTCAACCCGTGGAATTTCCGGCATAGCCCGCAGCGCAATAGTTCAGCATCACCTAACACTAAGACAACCAGTCTGAATTTCAACATCACATCCAAAATCTAACATACCAGCAAATAAAGATCCACTCGAGCCTCCAAATCCCGATTGCCGCTAAACGGTGCCGAATACACACGATCCACAACCACGACATAGCCTGTACATGAGAACTCCCAGTCTCCAACTCCATATAGCACACGAATCATCATACCTGATCCCAATTTTTGCCGTACGAACGCATACCGCACCTTAAATACCCCATCACTCCACGATAGATACTTTAAAATTTCTTGTGCCACCAAGCAAACCCGAATACCACCAGTTGATCCAACAAGAAAATGCCGCAATACTACCGAAGTATCATCAGTTTAATCACATTACCCTTTTTCTAAGACATATACTCTCGTCAAATCGCCTCCAATTAGCAGCACCATTTCCTTGATTATCTGAGGCTACCCGTTGCCTAAGAGTTTTATGAACTTCTTTTCAGAACTGAACTGAAACCTCGTACACGCAAATCTCGATCCTCCACAACATACCGCATATACCATACCATCCAAGGATAGCAAGAAAAATTTTATCTCCCTTCCGAGCCACAGACATCTACACACTCAACTAGTCAAGAACTTCCATTGATCCCATCTAGAAGAAAAATCATTACACATTCCATGTCTCTCATATTCGTAGAAAATGCACCTCTTCAACCATGGTAGAAATCAACAAGAACCCTCTCAATTCTGTTGCATAAATTAAACTGCCAGGACGGAATCCTTCTAACTCGACCAAGCTAAGCAAGCCATCAAAACCCAAGAGCATTGCTGCAAAATACTTGTAAGGGCTCATTATCCCGAACGCATACGAAGAAATAATCATATCCTTACTATACCGATTCGGTCTACTATCAAGCTATTCCATCTATCTAATCTCCCTTCTGATTCATCATCAACTTGATATTTCCCCCTTGCTGTAGCACCACAGTTCCTCAACCCAGGCTCACTACACGATACCCAAGCACAAGACCACACTGTCTAAGACCCATAAGCCACTGAATCCTCTCTCAAATATTCCCAGAAACACCACATTCCAAAATACTTTACTCTGAAGAACTTCCTGCGAATCTAAATCCGTTACCTCTACTTTCTAGATACTGATACATAGAATCCCATAATTAACATAAATTACCACAAGTCTTGACCTTTTCCAATGAAAACACAGTCTCTAACCACATACACAACCTTAAGACACCTGATTGTTACATGTAGAATCTTGAACACATTAAAATCATTCTCGAGAGTCATTTACTTCTTATTCAAACTGCAGTTCACCTGATCAAACGAACATAACCACCCGTGCCTCATTAGCACTCTGACGCTGCAGGATATGACCTCATCCCAATACAAACAAACATCTTCCTGCTCTATGCACCGAGCATTCTTTACCAACAACAGCTTAAGACATCCTGTGATTCTCACACATCTACGAAGCACCATATAACCTTTGTCAAAATTTTGCTTCACTCGTGCCATCCTCGACTCAATTTCCGCAACCAGAACTGATTCGCCAGCATGCCTCAAACCGGAACCAACATAGCACTTAACCATACAATTAGCTAATCAATAGCAAACCCCCCAACTTGGCTCGAAGCCATAGATCAAAACACTCCCAACAACTCATAACGCACATACTCCATTGCTGCCTTAATACCATAGTGAGATTAAACTCAATCCTTCATAAGCTTGTGGAAACACAGAATCTAGCACTGTAAATCTTCTACAAAATCTCGCATTCATCCCCGCAACAGTTAAGTCCACTCTCTTAAGCGACCCGAAATTTCAAATTTCAAATTTCAACACATACCCTTCCATTACACATGAGATCTTCTAACATACACATAAGGATCACACCACTTCGGAACACTCCGCAGGAGATAACCCACCTGTTTCGCCTCAATATAACATTTTGTATACCTTCCACCTTCATACACATTACACCGCCACTTAGTCTTCCTGAGTCTGCACTCATACCGTAACATGAAATTTTACTTCACTCCCATCTAGGAGACACGAAACGATTCTTCGCGCGCCCATAACTCGACTACACATCAAATCACAATAGAAATCGAACACTTAATAGTTCATCTATTATCCAGCAGACTCCCTCGTCACTACCAAGTCATATAGATACATCTCGCAGTACTAACATACTCATCACATAGCTATCCAACCGCCATTCCCGTTAATAGGGACAATACCGAACATATAAGTTCGAACACTTGCTCACACAATCAGCACCTCGGTGCTCAAGCCATAGGAAAAAAAAATCCGGCCTCAAGTCCTCCAAACCGGCCCAACATAAACTCACAGAGATTACATCTCGCCCCTCAATCGGGGAATCACAAGCCATCAAGGCACATCTGATACTGAGCGCTCATGCGCGCGTACGAACACGTGGAAGGAATTTCAAGAGTTTCTTTTCAAGCTGAATCAAGGACGCATGATAAGAATTCAAGAATGTGAAGTTTTCCTAAAGGTTCTGCAGCCTCTCGAGGATAAATGCAGACGTCTCCGTACCGATCCGCGAGACTCTACTAAACCTGCTCATGACTCGTGAGACCTGGTAACCTAGGCTCTGATACCAACTTGTCACGACCCAATTCCAATCCCCGGTCGTGATGGCCCCTCTCGTGAAGACAAGGCCAGCCAGAACAACGCTAATACCTCATTTAGCAATTATCAAGCTTTTAGCAAATCCAGAACATGTGTAAACAGTTATAAAATGCGGAAATAACAATACCAACGTACGATACCAACCCGACACAGCCCAAACCGGGGTGTCACAAGTCATGAGCTACTACAGAGTTTAATAATGAGTCTACAAAATGTAAAGTCTGATACAATAATCTGAAGGAAACTCAAAGACATGAAATAGGAGAGATAAGGGCTGCGGACGTCAACAGCTACCTCGTCACTCCGACTAGCCTCCTGATCTGGGAAGAATAAGTGCTCAGGGGTAGACTCCACAATGCCTGTATCTGCACACATGGTGCAGGGAGTAATGTGAGTACTCCGACCCAGTGAGTAATAACAATAAATAATAACCGAAGATAAGAAATCACATAACTGCACAAAACAATTCTATATCAGGCAGTAAAAGTAGTAAAACAGTAGAACAGTACAAGATAAAATGAAATCCCCCTTTTTAAATAAATCCAGTAAATTAGGTAAAACAACAAGTAAATTCTAAGTAGAAATCTGCCCCTCGGGCCCAGTATCAATCGCTTAGAACAGTATCAGCCCCTCAGGCTTAGTATCAAATCACTCAGAACAGTATCAGCCCCTCGGGCTCAGTATCACATCACATGGGTACCCGCGCTCACTGGGGGTGTACAGACTCCGGGAGGGGCCCCTTACGGCCCAAGCGCAATATCAAGCCACCTCGTGGCATATAAATCAAGGCCTGAAAGCCTTCTCACATCACACTCGAGGCCTGAAAGCCTCCTCACATATCACTCGAGGCCTGAAAGCCTCCTCACAATACACTCGTGGCCTGAAAGCTTCCTCACAATACGCTTGAGGCCTGAAAGCCTCCTCACATCACGCTCAAGGCCTGAAAGCCTCACTCAGTCCAGAAAATATCATAAGCCCCTCGGGCATCAATAAAATAATAGTTCTCAACCCAGACAACAGTAAAATATCAGTAAAGTCTCAAAATTCAATTAAAACGGCTGAGTTTGCAAAACAGTATGTTCATTAGGATTGAGTTCAAATAACGTGTCAAAATAGTGATAACAATCCCCGAAGGATTCAAATAATCGGCATTAAGCCCAAAACATGGCAATAAGTCCAAATCACGATGATAATCAAATCAACTTAGTCAAATACGCGGTAAAATATCAAACGGGATGGACCAAGTCACAATCCCCAGTAGTAAACAACCTCGCGCTCGCCATTAAGCGCGTATTTCACCTCAATATAGCACTACGTTGTGCAAATCCGGGGTTTCAAACCCTCAGGATATCATTTACTATCATTACTCACCTCAAACCGGCGAAATCTCTAGCTCGCGACACCTTTGCCCCTCAATTCGGCCTCTACGCGCGTCGAATCTATCCAAAACCACAACGAATCCGTCACAATATGCCAAGGGAACAAAACCCAATAAAAAATAATCGAAAAACAACAAAATTCCCGAATTTAGCAAAATCCGAGCCCCGGACCCACTTCTCGAAACTCAGAAACTTCCACACCAACGGATTCCTTATCTCGCCACGAGTCTATACATATCAAAATCACAAGAATCGGAGTCCATTTGACCCCTCAAATCCCTAGTTTAAGCTCTCTTAGGTTCAAGCCCTAAACCACCATTTTTGACCTTTAATTTCGTAAGTTTTCAGCTCTAATCCATGCATTTACACCATAAAATCATGTTTTTAAGTCCAAGAGTTCATACATGATCAAAGCCCTTGAAACCCTATTCAAAATCGCCCAAAAACTCTCCAAGTCCGATGTGAAATATGTTATTTTTCTCAAAATTTCGCGAAGATGAATTAAATATTTCTGTCCAGCAGAAACCGCTTCTGCGACTTCCGCTCCTGCGGTCTCCTTCCGCTTCTGCGGAAATTCCAATAATCCAAAAACCCGCTTCTGCGACTTAAATCCCGCATCTGCGGCTTCGCAGATGCGGCTTCCCCAACCGCTTTTGTGGAATCAGCGCCCAGGTCCCATCACCGCTTCTGCGGTCCAATCTTCGCACAAGTGAGACCGCTTCTGCGGTCCAAGCTTCGCAGAGGCGAAAACACTAGTTGCAGCAGACTTAGCAACATGAAAAATTCCAAAACTCTCCGTTTATCCATCCGAACTCACCCCGAGGCCCCCGGGACCTCAACCAAAAATACCAATGCATCCTACAACGTTATTCAAACTTGTTCCAATCATAAAAACCCATCCAACAACACTAAAATCATCAATTCACATCGAATTCAAGCCTAAGTTCTTCTAAAACTTCCGAAACACGCATTCGATCAAAAACCCAACCAAATCACCTCCGAATCACCTGAAATTTTACACACACATCCCAAATCACCTAACAAAGCTACTGCAACTCTCGAAATTCCATCCCGACCCTCGGATCAAAATCTCACCTATCAACCGGAAATCGCCAAAATACTAACTTCGCCAATTCAAGCCTAATTCTACACCGGACCTCCAAAATTACTTCCGATCACATTCCTAAGTCACAAATCATCCCCCGAAGCTAACCGAACCATCGGAATTCATATCCGAGCCCTCTAACATATAAGTCAACGTCCGGTTGACTTTCCAAAATAAACCTTCCTTGAAGAGACTAAGTGTCTCATTTCCTTCTAGAACCAATCCAAATCAACTCGTTCACACCCAACACTGATAATGAAGCATAAAGAAATAGAAAATGGGGGAAACGGGGCGGTAACTCACGTGACGACGGGTCGGATCGTCACAGACTCGAAGCTTCTTGTAGCAATAATAACATTTTAGACACATTAATTAGTTAAAATACAATCTTGTAGTCAATTGATATTTTTGCTTCAAGTTAAAAAAAAACGTACAAATAGTTAGCTTAATTGTTCCAATTATTTGTCATGATAAAATGAATAGTAGACAATTACCTTTCATAATTGACCATAACTATATATATTGTCATACAATTGATGTTATCATTGCAATAATAATATGTTAACTATAATAAATTAGCTGTAAACAAATTTGTCGAAGAATTCTTTTACTTCGACTATGAAAGTCATGACAAGAGTTAGTCTAAAAAATATATGCGGTTATGAAAAAATAATTTCATATAGAAATTTGGAAAAACAACAATGTATATAACTTGAAGAATTAATTAACTTCTAATTAAGAAAGATTAAAATGAAAAACAACTTCAATCTTAAAATAGAATTTAAACAGAATAAAAATTAAACTGAAAATAAGTATGGTAAAATAGCGACGGGTTTGCGACGAAAATAAAATTTGTTGCTAGTTTTTGTACTAACATATAGCAAAAGATCTAGAAACGAAACTTCTACCGCTAACTTTATTATTCATTTTAGTTTTTAGGTTTAATCATTATAATATCAATCAACTTTTAGATACATTTGTTGTATTTTAAAATCAAACTTACTTTCCCTATATTATAAAAATCTTACACTTACACCCTCTACGAGGTAAATGTATAACTACGTTTATTGAAATAAAGCTATTAAATAATAAATTAGAATTGTTATATATTTGGCAAAATAGTTTTATCTTCCAAAAGTCTTTAATATAATGATACTATTCTTATTTTTCTAAAAATATGTAAGCCTCTTATATAATGAAAATCCTACACAAATAAAATAGCATACAATAAATTTAAGATAATTTTTCAGCGGTTCAATAAATAAACAAACTAAAATAAAATTGAGCTATTCATATGTAATATGAATTTATAATTAATTAAAAATACAAATAACTTACATGTTCAAAATTTAAGAAAGTTTTCACTAATAGTTGCATATCTTATTAAGCAATTTATATTTAATCAAATGCATGAATAAATATTTTCAACAAAAATATTTATCTTCTATATTAAATTTTATAAAAACAATATGTAATACTTTTATTTAAAAATTTAATTTTTTTAATAAGCATATCTTACATACAGTAAAACCTCTCTATAACGACCTCTTTTGTTCTGATATTTTTTTTTGTTGCTATAGTGAAGCATCGTTATAGAGGATACATATTATAATAATAATAACAACAACAACAACAACAACAACAACAACAACCCAGTAAAATCCCACTAGTGGGGTCTCGGGAGGATAGTGTGTACGCAGACCTTACCCCTACACCGAAGGAGTAGTAATAATGGAGATGCGGGGTATTGATCCCCGTACCTCTCGCATGTTGGATACATATTGTAACATAATATAAAAATCGATTATAAGGAAAACTTGACTTTTACAGTAAGTGCTTGTTGTATAAGGATGTTGTTATAGAGAGATCTGACTATATAAGTTTTAATTATAATTAAAAAAATTAAATTATATCCCACAATTATGTGCATGACTAATTATATCAAATTTAAACAACTATAATCTTGTACTAACTACACTATACAATAAATTATTTATATTAGTGAATCAAAGAATTAAGAATTTAATATAATTCATTATAGTAAGAGGATTTTGTCTTTCAAAACATTGAGAATTTATTATTGCTTGATAAGTAAGTGTATAAAAAATTAATTAGTATAAAATAATTCATATCAAACTAAGTAGTACTTGTGATTTTCTAATATAATTTTAAAAAATATGGAATTATACAATAAATGTATAACTTTGTGTTTGTAATTATTTACATTGATCACTAATTATTCAATTTGAATAAGCATGAGTTTTTTTTTTTTTTATAAATCTAACTAAACACCAAAATACGAATCTAATACAACAAAAATAGGAGTATTAACAAACTACTAACAATATCATATAGGATGAAAGAAACTTTAAGGAAAAAATTAATTTAGAATATCTTTATTTTATGCAAATAATTTATTTTTTCTATGTTACTTAACATAAATTATATATTTATTCTTTTTATATTTTCGTAGGTAGTGTTCTTACTTATAATTGTTAGCACTTACATTTCTTTGCATTTATACCGAATTAAGATGTATTAATTAAGATATATAAGAAAGCAAAGTTATATTACACAAGTATATAACAACAAGTAAGGGGTCGTTTGGTATGAGGTATAAGAAGGTTTTTTAAGGGTAGTATAAAAATTTAATATCGCCTTAATACTTTGTTTGGTTAGTAAACCAGGTATAAGTTATCCCGATGTTAATTTTAACACTGGGATAATTTATACCTTATAAAAGATGGGGTAATTAATACCGGTATAACTTATACCTTCTTCTTAGAAATTATGCAATTGTCATTCTTAATACAACATACCAAACAATGAATAAACAACAATCCCAGCATAACTAATCCCAGCATAACTTATCCCAATATAACTTATA